>NW_007247478.1:226624-269352 GCF_000164805.1 Carlito syrichta
AGAGGAGAGGAGAGGAGAGGAGAGGAGAGGAGAGGAGAGGAGAGGAGAGGAGAGGAGAGAGAGAAAACTGTTGTCAAGCATGAATTCTTCCCTTCTTTTACCCTTTAACATTAAGGTATGTGGTGGTTGTCTTTCACAAATCAGGATCAAAATTCACTCTGCTTAGGAAATACAGTTTTATTTAGAAACAGATTCATCTTATAGATATGATGTTTTCATTATTGAAAATGACAAATAGCCACGAAGATTTTCCTATGATGTTTGTACATTATTCATTTATTCACCCAATGAATATTTATTCAGTTTCCACTACATTCTGGGCACTATGATAGATGCTGAGGGAATTAAAAATAAATTTGACACAGGTCTTACCCTCGAGGAGTTTAGAGTCCAGAGGAGAGATAAACTTGGTTTATAAAGAATTAAATACAAGATAGAGAGAAAGAGATGTTTGTTAAGTGGGGAACAAATAAAGTACAGGGAAGTTCTAAGGAGAAAAAGTTATTTTAATTAACACTTTCAGAGTCAGCGGGTAGAAAGGAGGAGAAGTTGATATTTACACCAGGACTTTAAGGACGTGGATGTGAGATCCTGGTGCTGAGTGAGGTATGGCAGTGGGGAGCAAGGAGCCCGGGCTGCCTGATGGTATCCAGGCAGTAAAAGGTCAGGTTGGAAACCAATCCGAGAAGAAATGGTAGCTTAGGGCCCTCGAGGCTTATCCAGATGAAAGAGATACACTTGTTTGTGTCACATGGCACTACAAAGCTCTTCACTTGTTATTGAATGTGAATTATCAATTAGTCCCCTAATTATTAAACATAAACAAAGTGATAATAGACCTGGGTTCTAGTCTTTTTTTTTTTTGGGTTGGAGTCTCACTCTGTCGCCCAGACTGGAGTGCAGTGGCCGCTCCTGGCCACCGCAGCCTTGACCTGCTGGGCTCCGGCGATCCTTCGGCCTCAGCCTTCTGAGTAGCCGGAATTACAGGCATGCGCTACCACGCCCGGCTGATTTTTTGATTTATTGTAGAGATGAGGTCTCGCTGCCCAGGCGGGTCTCGAACCCGCGGGCTCAGGCAATCCACTCACTTCAGCCTCCCAAAGGCTCGGGAATACAGACTGAGCCACCGAGCCCGGCTGGGTTCTAGTCTTGAGTCTGACGTTACCTTGTAGGATAAAATTGGACACATCTGTTCCTTGCTACAGGCCCTCAGCTAAATCATTTATATAACATTCCACCTCTTTCTAAAAAACCAAAGCTGGAAAATCTGTTTTATAATTATACTAATTTTTAATCAATATCTGCCTCGTTAGTTTGATGTAGGTTCGTGCATGCACATGTTAATAGATTATATATGTAGATATGTGTATAATTTCATCTGTGTTTCTCTCCACACACATGGATGCACGTACACATAATACCCTTCTCCATCATTTCTGCCTTTTTATGTTTGTGAAATGAAGGACAAGAAGCGATATCATTGAAGTTTTTAAAAGATATGTTAGGTTGGAGATAAGTGTGGATCCAAGGACTCTAGGGAGAGCCCTTGAAATGGCCCCTCAAAACCAAAGGCAATTTTGAAATTGGAGTTTGTATGCCTTGTGGTGATATTGGATACATGCACACCATAGGCGTGCAGAATGTTGAATCACCACACTTATTCCAAATGATAAGGCAGTGGAATTTGATCAGTGCTCTGCCAAATATTAATTTTATGGGACTGTCTCCTTTAGAACAAAAATGTTTCGGGATCATGAATATTTGGCATATACCATCACATCCCTTCTGAGGTGTCACTGTGCGTGTTCATGTAATACAGACACAAAGAAGTCCTGTAGAAAGAGTTCTGTTTAGCTTTGTCTTGCTCAAGGTTTCCCAAATGTCTTTGGCCAGAGGACACTTACATCTGACAAAGCAAATATTTCATGGAACAGAGAATTGGGTGTTTGTGTCAATGTGAAATTAAAAAAGCACATGGAGGTCTTTTGAGAAACCTAGTAACTCAGTTTCTAATGAGAATATTTGAAGTAAGCACAATATTTGAAAAGTCAACTATGGAAAGGAAAGATATCCCCAAGTTTGAAATGATAAAAATCTCCTGTGTCTTTTTTATTGATACATAATAATTGTACAAATTGTACATATGTATAGGGTACATGTAATATTTTGATAAATGCATAATGACCAAGTAAGGATACTTAGGGTATCCCTCACCTCAGATATTTATTATTTCTCTGTGTTGGGAAGATTTAATATCTTCTCTTCTAGCTATTTTGAAATATACAATATGTTGTTCTTAACTATAGTCACCCTACTCTGCTACTGAACATTAGAAATTCATTTCTTCTATCTAACTGTATGTTTATACCCATTCACCAATCTCTCTTCTTCCTCCTCACGTATTTCCTCTTCCCAGACTCCAGCAACCATCATTTTACTCTCTGCTCCCATGAGACCAATTCTTTTAGCTCCACATATGACTGAGAACGTGTGATACTTGTCTTTCTGTGCCTGGTTTATTTTACTTACTACAGCGCCCTCCAGTTTCCATCTTTGTTGCTGCAAATGGCAGGAGTTAATTATTTCATGGCTGTGTAGTATTCCATGGTGTGTGTGTGTGTGTGTGTGTGTGTGTGTGTGTGTGTGTGTGTGTGTGTGTATCACATTTTCTTTGTTCAGTGATCCACTGATGGACATTTAGGTTGATTTCATATCTTCACTATTGTGAATAGTGCTGCAGTGAACATGTGGGTACAGATATCGGTTCAAAACACTGATATTTTTTATTTTAGCTATATAGCTAGAAATGGGATTGCTGGATGAAATGGTAATTCCATTTTTTTTTTTTTTGAGTTGGAGTCTCACTCTGTCGCCCAGACTGGAGTGCAGTGGCCGCTCCCGGCCACCGCAGCCTCGACCTGCTGGGCTCCGGCGATCCTTCCGCCTCAGCCTTCCAAGTAGCCGGAATTACAGGCGCGCGCTTCCACGCCTGGCTAAATTTTTCTTTTTTGATTTTATTGTAGAGATGAGGTCTCGCTGCCCAGGCAGTTCTCGAACCCGTGGGCTCGGGCAATCCACTCACCTCAGCCTCCCAAAGGCACGGGATTACAAGCTGAGCCACCGAGCCTGGCTGGTAATTCCATTTTTAATTTTTTGAGGAACCGCCATACTGTTTTCCATAATGGCTATACTAATTTGCATTTCCATCAACAGTGTATAAGAGTTCCCTTTACTCCACATTCTCACCAGCATTTGTTATTTTTATCTTTTTGATAATAACTATTCCAACTAGGGTGAGATGATCTTTCCTTGTGGTTTTGATTTGCATTTCCCTTAGGATTAGTTATATTGAGCATCTTTTCATATGCCCATTGGCTGTTTGTGTGTCTTCTTTTGAGAAATGTCTATTCAGTCCTTTTCCCACTTTTTAAAATGGGATTGTTTGGGGGTTTTTTGGGGGACGGGTGTTTTGCTGTCGAGTTATTTGAGTTTCTCATATATTCTAAGTATTAGTCCCTTTTTGGATGAATAGTTTTAAAATATTTTCTACAGGTTGTCTCTTCACTCTGTTGATTGTTTCCTTTGCTGTGCAGAAACATTTAAGTTTTATATAGTCTCGTTTGTCTATTTTTGGTTTAATTTCCTATGCTTTTGAGGTCTTACCCATAAAAATTTGCCTAGACCAATTTGCTAGGATGTGTTTTCTATTTTTCTTAGTAGTTTCATAGTTTCAAGTTTTATGTTTAAATTTTTAATCCAATTTGGGTTGATATTTTTATATGGTGAGAGATAGTGGTCTACTTTCATCCTTCTGTATGTATATATCCAGTTTTCCCTCACTATTTATTAAAGAGGGTGTCCTTTCTCCCAGTGTATGTTTTTTGGCATGTTTGTCCAAAAATGAGTAGGCTATAAATACTTGGATTTATTTCTGGGTTCTCTATTTTGCTTCACTGGTCCAGGTGGTTCCTATATCTTTTATTTTCTCCCTTGGTGAGAAAATTTTGAAATGATTTTTTTCTAATATTTTATTTTAAAGACATGGGGTACAATTCAGAATTAGATACACATGTGGACATCACACAGGTCGAGTTTGGACTTCCCTTTTGTTCCCACTTTGTCTGGTTTGAGATCAGATACCCTTGTTGATGTTGTGTCCCCCACCTCACCCCAGCAGTATCCCCCTACTTCCAATCCCTTTCTTATAATATCATGGTAAATATTCAGGGTCCGCTTATGAGTGAGAACATGTGGTAGTCTGTCCTTTGTTTCTGTGATAGATCACTGTCTGTTAGACTCCAGATCTATCCAAGTTCCTGTGACTTCCATATGTTTTTTCCTTCTTTATGGCTGCATAATATTACATTGTGTATATGTACCACATTTTTCTGCCCAGTCCATTTTCGGTGGGCAGCACAGTTGGTTCCACGTTTTTGCTATTGTGAATAGTGCTGCAATAAACATGTGTGTGCAGGTATCATTGCGGTAGAATGACTTGATTTCCTCCGGGGATATTCCCAGTAGGGGAATTGCTGGGTCATATGGAAGGTCAATTTCTAGTTGTTTTAGAAATCACCACACTGTTTTCCATAGAGGTTGAGCTAGTTTGCATTCTCACCAGCAGTATAGAAGCGTTCCCTTTTCTCCACATCCTTGCCAGCATCTGTTGTTTTTGTTTTGTTGATGATGGCCATTCTTACTGGGGTTAGGTGGTATCTCAATGTGGTTTTGATTTGCATTTCTCTGATGATAAGTGAAACTGAGCACTTTTTCATGTGCCTGTTGGCTGCTCGTTTGTCTTCTTTTGAGAAGTGTCTATTCATGTCTTTTGCCCACTTTTTTATATCTCTTTTACAGTGTCACACTCTAAATTATTTTTATGGATTGTGACTGTTCTAAGGCATAGTCCTCAATGAGGGTGTGGGACATTTATGGGTGGGTCCCTCTGAATGAGATATTTGAAGCCTAGCAGTTCCAAGAGAGCTTCATCAGATTGGCGGATGAGATGCCCGGTTTATTCGTTTAATGGCAGTGAAGCGCCCACACCAATGCACTTCCTCCCGCCTCGCCAAATCTCTAGTTAATCTCTCACTGGCTCTGACCATTTTAAGGTCAGTTAATGGGAAGATAACAATAAAACCTCTCTCTAAACAGCTGCATAAAATAAATTGGGCTCTTTATGTTGTCCAGATAACTGCAATTGGATGCAAAGGATTTTGGCAATTGTCCTCACAGCTAATGAAACTTGCACACATTTCTCACACCCTCCCTTTCACTGGTATTTGAAGTTGCACCATCTAGGCAATGTCGGATGAGACAACTGAGACTCAGAGAGCAGACTTCCTTGAGCCCCAGCTTTCCAGAAACCTCCCACTTTTTGCCCACAATCTTTCGGGACACACACCTCCACTTTTAATGCCTAGACATTTGTGATTGATTGTTAAAGTCATGTTATGCAAGTTTATGTAACAATTTATTTTCTTAGAACTTAGCATTAAAGCATTAAAGGTTGTCAAAAATTAATGAATCATCAAATCTGCAGGACCTTTAACAATTATGCCAACTTGAATTATATTAACTCTATATATGTAAGGAAAATGTCTTCAAAATTTAAAGTATGTTATTGCCTCATTACCAGCAGTCATCTTTCCAAAAATTTTGTGAGAAACTTTTTTCGTTAGGTGGTAAATTAACACTGTAATTACCATGAGGGTGAAATGGAAACAAAGCACCCATTTATTGATAAATCTGAGGGACCTCAAGTAAGCCAGTAAATGTCGAATCAGCCCATTTTAAAGGAAGCTAAGCCACTTTTATTTTTTAGCAACAACATTCACAGAATGCCTCCTGATCCATGCGTTAGTTTCTAATTCTGTGCTTCTTAGCGTTTGCTACTTAGACAAGATTGATCAACTTTGCTTCATGTGTTTACACAATTCAGCTAAATTTTTGGTGCGAGAATTACACCTAGAATTTTATTTTAACATTCCTTTTCAGTGATCTTTCAATAAGCTGTCAAAAATCAGAATCACATATATGACCTGTTAAAAATTCAAGCAAGCTGCACACATTTGTTCTTTCACAATCATTAGTGATGTACCTACTATGTGCTAGATTCAGTTGAAAGAGAGATGAGTTAGATACAGTATCTGCCCTGAAATCCCTCATACACTGTCAGGGAAATGCAAATTATTATGCTACAGAATAGATTGTTTTTATGATTGATGCATGTACAACATCCTGTGGGGCAGAGAAGGAGTGCAACTGCTTAAAATGGGCTCTCCCTGTCTCGGCAGGAGGCAACCAGTGAACAGTGGGGTGAGACCATTCAAGAGAGTAGAACAACACTTTCAAAAGGCACTAAGAGAAGAAAGCAGATGCTGTGTTTTGAGCAATGTCAGCTGCTTAGAGGCAGCATAGGAGAGGGAGCATTTTTCACAGTATCAGAAAATACCAAGTTTGTGAGTTGCAGAATAGAAAACAAAGGAAAGAGCTGTTGCATGTGCCAGGATACCTAAAGCATCATACTGCCAAAGACCAGGGCCCCACTTTTGGCATTAGGAAGAGAGCAATGCAATGTGGATAAAAATAAGAAAATGCTGGAAAGAGTTATTTTATTTTCGAAAGTTAAAGGTTAGAGTTAGGGATAGATTATAAGGTATGGTTTTTAAACTGTTTTCAAAGAAATAGACACATCAAACTATTTCCGGTTATATCAGGCTAATGCTTCCCTGCAGACTTTTATGTAAATCTCAGCTCATGTAGAGTTTCTGTAAGCATCCAGCTGTTCCCTTGTGGCTTCATGGACCCTTGATTGTTTCTTACATTTTAAAAAATGTTTCTTTCATACAGTTCCTTTCACATTACTCAAATGTCTAGACTACACTAAGATATAGTGTTTTGGGTATGACACATAACGATATTATTTTAGCCTTAGTTTCTGAATTTATTTCTCAGACATAAAATTTCCTTCTGAATGTATTTTTGTCAGCCAAAAACATAAGCACAGTAGGGCTATTTTTATTTCTAGGGGAATGATGCATGCCCCCATGGTAACTATACACAGGGCTTCAAAGAGTAAATCAGCCCTCTGTCACCTGCAGAATGCATTCAAAGTCAAGAGTTTGAGGTAATAAGTTATTATTTAGTTGACTACTAGTTGGGGGGGGGGGACTGAGAACTGTACAAATGACTCATTTTGGCCTGGCACTGAAATAGGAAACAAATAGTTTCTGCTTTCTTAAAGCTCTTGTGTAAACCAACAGCCGTTATCTACAAAGTCAACATTTTTTTCTAAAGTAAATCATTCTACCACAGGAAAATGTTTTCATTTGTAGAATTTACAGTATAGGTGTAGATTACATGTCCTTATAATCTAGTTTTTATATGCACATGTGTTTATATACTCTACATCAATATACCCTCATGCTCCATGGTAATTTAAATCCAAGGCAGAAATATACATGGTGTTGAGGCTGGCAAGGGCAGCCATAACTAAAAGAACTTTTCAAATATTTTTCTCAGTTCTCACCTCTCTCCCAATCTTTTGACTGCCTTCCACTTCCTCTCAGCACCATATTCTCACAAGTGGGTTCTACATATTTGGGGAAAGCATTTCAGAAAACTGCTGTGGCTTTTGCTTCTTTTTGAGCAGCTTTGTGGAATACCACAACTATATTCCTTCGTGGAATCCTGGCAGGACACAACCAGGGCAGCCAAAAAACTCATTCATACTCATTCATCTTTACAATATCAAACCCTGCAGCATGGGCTGACGAATCTGCTAATGACTGCATCTGTAGGTAAAAACGCTTACTTATACCATCTTATTCATCTCTCTTCCACTAGCTGGAGATATGTTACTTCCAGCACTAGCTAGGTGAAAGTGTAACATGACTCAAGCCATGATGAAAGGGTTTAATCAGCAAATTAGATATGTTACCAAACTTACTTTAAAGATATGTGGATGTGTATATACACTCTCTACGTATATCATATATCATTTAAACCCCACCTATTTCTATAAAGGGATGTAACATGATTGAAACAAGATTGTAGAGGAGAATGTTTAAAGAAAGCAGGGGAACCTACTATTTCCAGACACTAAAGAAACATCTGTTTACAGATGTGATGGAACTAGAAAATGCTATGTATTTTGCAAAAATCAACACCCAATTGAAGTCCGCTCTTCAATGACAGAGCTGAGCACAGCTGTGTTTTTTCTGCCATGATGTTGTCATGGTGCAAAGCCTTTTGGCAGATATCCTTGGAGAGTACAGTCAAAGCATGTATGAGTTTCTTCTGCTGGATGGATGGTATACTTTGAAAGTGGTTTTAACTTTTGAAAAGTAGTCCATCATGGTGGCTCAGAGCCACAGAGGTTGAAAAAAGTGGTCAATTAAGGTGATTTTTTTTGTATTTGTTTTTGTTTTTGTTTTTTTAATTGTGAAGTTGTGGGGTACAGTTAAGGATTACGTATACAATTGCATTTCATTCAGGCACCCTGTTGATATGGGGTGTTTCCTCGTTCCCAGACAGATATTTGCTACTGGTAATCCCATCTCCCTCCCCCCACCATAGTTGCCCAGTACGGTCAGTCATTTTTGTATAGTATTGCATTGGATGTTTCAGGTCCATTATATGAGTGAGAACATGTGATACTCGGATCTTTGTTTCTGTGAGAGGTCACTCAGTATTATAGACTCTAGTTCCATCCAGGTTGCTGCAAACTTCATGATTTTGTTCTTTTTTATGGCTGCGTAGTATTCCATCGTGTATATGTACCACATTTTTTTAATCCAGTCCTCTTTTGACGGGCAGCATGGCTGTTTCCAGGTTCTTGCTATTGTGAACAATGCTGCGATAAACATGCGTGTGCAGGTATCTTTTTTATAGAGTGATTTGTGTTCTTCAGGATATATTCCCAGTAGGGGGATTGCGGGGTCATATGGGAGGTTGGTATTTAGAGCTTTTAAGAATCACCACACTGCTTTCCACAGAGGTTGCACTAGTTTACACTCCCACCAACAGTGTAGAAGTGTTCCCTTTTCACCACACCCTCTCCAGCAGCTGTTATTTTTTGAGTTGTTGATGATTGCCATTCTGACTGGGGTTAGGTGGTATCTCAGTGTGGTTTTGATTTGCATCTCCCTGATGATTAGTGAGGTTGAACATTTCTTCATGTGTTTGTTGGCTGCTCGGATGTCTTCCTTTGTGAAGTGTCTGTTCATATCTTTTGCCCATTTTATAATGGGGTTGTTTGGTTTTTTCTTTTCAGCACATTTGAGTTCCTTGTAGATCCAGGATGTTAAGCCTGTGTCGGTCCTGGAGTTGGCAAATACTTTTTCCCAGTCTGTAGGCTGTCTCCCTGCTCTCTTGATGGTTTCTTTGGCTTTGCAGAAGCTTGTCAGTTTAATAAGGTCCCACTTATCTATTTTCTCTCTTATGAGTTGTGGGTTTTGGGTTTTGTTCAGGAATTGGATGCCAGTTCCGATTTCCATGTTTTCTCTTTTTTTAAATCAATATTTTTTATTTTAATATTGTGGGGTACAGGTAAGAGTTAGGTATACAAATATGCTTCATTTAGGCACCCTTGTTGATAAGGGGTGTCTCCCCATCCCCAGACAGATATTGACTACCATTAATCCCACCTCCCTTCCCCTCCCCCCCCATAGTTTCCCAGCACTGTCAATCCTTTTCTTATAGCATTACAATAGATGTTCAGGGTCCACTATATGAGTGAGAACATGTGATACTCAGATCTTTGTTTCTGTGAGAGGTCACTCAGTATTATAGACTCTAGTTCCATTCAGGTTGCTGCAAAATTCATGATCTTGTTCTTTTTTATGGCTGTGTAGTATTCCATCATGTATATGTACCACATTTTTAAAATCCAGTTCTCTTTTGATGGACAGCATGGTTGGTTCCAGGTTCTTGCTATTGTGAACAATGCTGCAATAAACGCATGTGTGCAGGTATCTTTTTGATAGAGTGATTTGAGTTCTTCAGGGTATATTCCCAGTATGGAGATTGCGGGGTCATATGGGAGGTCGATATTTAGAGCTTTTAAGAATCGCCACACTGCTTTCCACAGAGGTTGCACTAGTTTACACTCCCACCAACAGTGTATAAGTGTTCCCTTTTCACCACGTCCTCTCCAGCATCTGTTATTTTTTGAGTTATTGATAATCATCTTCGACAAAGCCTCCACCACCTACCACTGGGGAGAGGAGAACCTATTCAGTAAACGGTGCTGGGAAAACTGGCTGACCACATGCAGAAGACTCAAACAAGACCCCTGTCTATCCCCATACACAAAAATTAACTCTAAATGGATCAGAGACCTAAATGTAAAACCTCAAACCATAAGAACCTTAGAAAATGCAGGACACACCCTTATGGAAATTGGAACTGGCATCGAATTCCTGAACAAAACCCAAAACGCAGGGGCCATAAGAAATAAGATAGACAAGTGAGACCTCGTTAAACTAACAAGCTTCTGCAAAGCCAAAGAAGCCATCAAGAGTGCAGGGAGACAACCCACAGACTGGGAAAAAGTATTTGCCAACTCCATGTCTGACAAAGGCCTAACATTTAGGATCTACAAGGAACTCAAACGTGCTGAAAAGAAAAAAACAACCCCATTACAAAGTAGGCAAAAGATATGAACAGACACTTCACAAAAGAAGACATATGAGGGCCAACAGACAGATGAAGAAATGTTCAACCTCACTAATCATCAAGAAGATGCAAATTAAAACTACACTGAGATACCACCTAACTCCAGTCAGAATTAAGGTGATTAACATGGGTATTGGTTAAAAATAAGAATGACTTTCTCTTGTGGAAAATGAATGCCATGAAGAGGAATTTTGCAAGGGCTTTGAGCAGGAGCAGCATTGGACCACCACCCTATACAAAATAGTAACACCTCCAGCATATACATTTATCCTTTTAACTCTACTTTATGATTTTCTCTTAAGCAGTCATCATCATACTCTATCTATCTATCTATTTAGCTGGCTAGGTAGCTAGCTAGCTACCTATCTATCATGTTTTGAAGTGTCACCTCCTACAAGAATGTAAGTTTAATACCAGTGAGAGCATTGTTTTAGTCATTGCTGCAACCCTAGCATCTCAAACTGTAGCTGGCATATAGCAGGAACTCAGAGTGCAAGCATCTAAGGATATGACATTGAAGTTCAGCCATCCAAGTATAATATATGAGTTTAGTCTTAGAGTAAGCCTGATTTTGTTCTGTCCTTTGGACAATCAACTTCTGAATGAATGATTAGCCATTTGTATGAGTTACTAACTTTTCCGGAAAGGAAACAAGCTTTATTTAAAATAGTCTCTATTCCATATTAGTTTTGCTCTGACACATTATAGAGCTAGTCTTACTATTTCGATAGGCCTATAATTTTATCTCCCAGATGATTCTTCTGGTCTATACTCACCTTCCTACTCAGGATGTATCCCCAGTATTGATTTTGAAAGGAAGGCACAGAACTAAAGATCTTAGCCTCTTTATGGATGGGGGTTATGCATTCACAATCACCATTGATGTCATTAGGCATTTCCAAGAATTACAAAGGTCAAAGTTTAATCACATGAGATAAAGAAATAAAAATGTAATTAAGTCAATGACTAACAACACGTACTATTTACTATTTTCAAAAGGCTATCTTTATGTTCAGAAATCAGCAGAATTGGACACACAGAAGCCAATGTGAGAAGACACACACACTAGGCCTCTTCCTTGGAGTTTAGGAGACTGAGATGCATTTGATCTCCCTTTTCTGCTTCCTGTCATATTTCCCTATCACAATGTGAAGAAGCATTTGTCAACTTTTCCCATTGACCAACAGTCACAGAAGTTGGCGGACAGCTGTGAGGGAACTGCCCTTAAGGAAGGCCTGACACAGAGTCACAGGCATTTCTAGTTTCAAGGGTCCAGGCAACAACTCTGCAGAGTGGTAAAACTAAACAAACTTGTTTTAAATTTCATGTTATTTTCATGACTATGTAAGTCATTAAAACTTTTGGTTACATCTCAGTGATGGGGTAAAAAAAAAATCCCTCACTTAATACTGATGTGTGAGCAAACACACAAAAAACACAAGGCCATGTTTCAGGAAATAACACTGCTACAAGGTTAATTTTGCCTCAGACATCATTTCCTGGAATTGAATCACCTGATCTCCTCCCTTGGGGATTGCTCCATTGCTTGCAATCACCCAGGCTGATTTTATTGGAAAATCAACTCTGGATGAGGAACATACTCCAGAGGAAACTTTGCATGGGTCACACTGGTTTCTGGTGCTACTGGCACATTTTCTAGGCCAGCGCTGTTTGAGTTCCCAATCTTTCTGTTCATTCAAACAGCGCATTCATTAGCACCCTCCAGGCAAGGTAGACTAACTAGACATATTGGGGAAATTTATGTTGAATTGTTTTGGGGACTTATTGGCTAACAGGTCACTAATCAAATTGTAGTTCTTAACATCCACATTCAATGTTTTTTTAGTGTAAAGTGAATGTTTTTGTGGTGGGACTCACTGTAGTTTTTACTTCAAATGCTTAACATAAAACTATTTTACGTAATGATCTAGGACTCTGAAAGATCCTGATCAACTGGGCAGAACTGTGGAGGTTGGGATGAGAGGAGAGAGGATGGTACTACTGAATAGTGAAGCTCTCACACTACCTTTGTAGACATGGCTCACCCATCAATCATTTCCTGCTTGTTGGCCTTTTTAATTATAAAAAGAACTGAGAGTTATCTTGACAACACGGTGCAGCACAACTCACCAGGAGCCCCAAATTCAGAATGTACCCCAGCTCTCAAACTCCACCAAGTGGAAACGGAGAATATTATAAATGGAATACATTGAACCTCCAGGAGGGCGGTAGTAGAGGAGGAAACTGATAGAGAAGCCACACATCAGAGGACTCTGATGATCTTGGGGTGACATTAACTCTAGAAGTTGGAGGACAGATACTCAAAAGTTGATTTTATTCACAAAGATGTGAGAGTTTGGGGGAAAGCTAGAAAGGATAGCTTTAAGAACAAGAGAGGGAAACAGCAAAGCTCATCAAAGTACAGACAGCATCCAATCCTTGAGCTTCTTAGGCAAAACCTACAATAAGAAGGAGAGAAAAGACTCTCCTCTTGTGTTCCTCTTAAAAGTCTCTCTGCTTAGGCCACACACCAAAGCACAAAAAAACTTATTAAGAGATGATATGCCTAATAACTACTTCTAGGTTTGTAATAAGTGAGACATTAATGTAAAAAGCAAGAATGTCGGTCTATGCTGACTGGTAGGTATGCTTCCTTTATGAATTTTGTGCCTAGATTATTAATATTATTTACTTTAACTGAGAGTGGGAAAGTAAAACAATTCCCAGGATCCAGCAGTCACACAAAGCTTTTTAACTACTGATATAAGTGGCATATTGCTTAGTACTTGGGCTTCCAGCAATCAAGAAGCAACCTCGTGCAATATCACCGTAGCTCAGTTCCCAGTGGGCATAACAGAGATAATTAGATATATTGAGTTCTTTGTGTCATTCAAAGAAAGAAGACTCTCATACATGTTGGTGTTAGCTTCCTCTCACTTCATTTCAATTTTCAATAACCAGTGTCATCACATGTAACAGTTTCTTCATAATGAAACCTCATGTCGAATTGGATTTATCTTTCAAGTAAAAGCATATTGCAAAGCTTTCTGAAATCTGATTCTTGAAATGATTTTATGCTACAAATTTTTTATGTATAATACACACACACACACACACACACACACACACACAATTTCCCAAACCAGAGTATTTGAGAAAATGAATAATAAAATCAAAATTACTATATTTGAAAAAAAGTTACACTTCTACCTTTGATATTTGACAATTCTGGGGAAAGAAAGGGTCTGGTTAATGAAAATAATTTGGTTAATGAAGCTACCACATATAGACAGAATGATTTTCTAGGAACTAGAAGACAATAAATACCTTTTACAAGAAACAATGTGATACATAGTCTAATCTCTCCATGATCACAAAAGACTATCATTGTGAATGGTTCTCATTGTGCTATTTGTACAGAAATTATGACTGCTCAAAAGTTCTAGGTGCTTAGATGCAATCATGCTCAGTTTTAGTCCCCGGAATACCAAATTCTGCTCTTGAAATGGGTAGCTTGGTGTTGAAACACCCCTTTGCTCTATGTGATTCCTACCACCTCAACAAAACTACAGTCAATCACACAGTGAGTTGAAAAGCATTATGATAGTGTCTACTACACAAATCCTCCAATTTCCAGATAAATCAAGCATTACCAGATAGTTTGTTTCCTACTCCCCCAACATGAATATAGTTAAATTGGGATGGTTTCTGATAGGGCATTGAGAGTAGAACGTCTCCCCAGGCTTTTTAGTGGCAGAAATGCAGATATATTGATTCTTGTAACCCTTGGGGTGACAAGGCCTAAGATCCCTGAAGCCTCTTGACTGAAAATCAGCTTGTTAGTTTACCCTGACATACTATTACAATTCTTTCCTACGTGGGCTAATATATATCAAACATTATGAAGTACTATTATAGGGGTTTGGATTTTGTGCATGCATGTTCCTTTCTTAAGATAAAAATTCTTTAAAACACAGTGAAGTGTTCAGGCAGTAAAAGCTTTAAAGTCACAATTCTCTCTCTTTTATAGCCAATATCTTGAGCTAAGTCAACACTTCTCCACATATGTTGTATGAGTGCTATTTTGAAGAATGTTAATAGGTTTTGTGACGAAGATAAGACAAACGTGTGTGTATGTGTGTGTGTGTGTGTGTGTGTGTGTGTGTGTGTGTGTGTGTGTGTGTGTGTGTTTGGTGGAGCGTGGTCAAATAAGTATGGAAAATGCTGAGTTTTATAAGTTTTCTTCTAAGCTGTATTTTGAGTATTCAATATTCTAATGTACACTTTGTATCCCTAAGAAAGAATACAATTTATTGTTTGCCAAGTTTATTTGACCCTAAAGTTTTTTTTGTCTATGAAATATCAGAATCTACTTTGAGACTTACTGTTATGAGTAAAGCTGGGTTTTGTTAGTGGTTTAGAACAATCAGTTGATTAAGCAAAGTGATTCTTATGAGAGGCTACCCCACTGAGCCAGAAGCAAAAATTTCTTTAGCCAACCTCTGCTGGCATGTGGAGCCACTGGGGCAAACCCTGGAAGGCTCAGCCTACCAAGGGACCACTAAATTGTACAGTGACCCTAAGCAGAGAGTCGTCAAGTCACAGTCTCATTTCAAGCAGGTGAAGCGAACTAGAAAATGGGAGAGTTATTGTTGAATGAATTAAGAGAACATGAATACCCATGTTGGCTAGGTTAGCATCCCCTGTGATGTTGATCTCTCTTTTAAAGCTTTCTCCATTGTAGACATAAAAAGAGGAGTTTTGAAATGATTATACAATTTTTAAACAGCTTTATTGAGACGTAATTCACATGCCATACAATTCACTGATTTAAAAGTATACGATCCATTGGCTTGTATATTCACAGATTTTTACAACCACCACCACAATCAATTTTAGAATATTTCTATAATCCCTGAAGAAAATCCTGTGCCATTAAATAGTCACCCCCCATTTTTCCCTGCAGTACACCTTGATCACTAAGCTCCTTTCTGTATCTATGTTATGTACCTATTGAGGACATTTTATAAAAGTGGAATCATCAATACATGGCCTTTTGTGTCTGCTTCTTTCACTTAGTATGTTCTCAAAGTTCATCCATGTATTAGCATGGGTGACAACCACTTGCTGATGCTAAGCAGGAATGCCACTAAGAAAAAAAAAATCTTCCCTTTTCTATGTCCCAAATTATCTAGGAGGAATTTGATGGCATGTCAAATACATTAAGAGATATCGAAGCAAAAGTAAATTATAACTTGATACATTCTGATGCTTAAAATAAAATTTACAAAAGTAAATGATAACCTGATATATACTGACCCTTAAAATAAAATGACTCTATTATGAGGACCTTTCTCAAAAGCATCTAACAACTTGTGGATTGTTATTATTTTTTTAGTAGCTAGTGTTAAGTATGATTGGTGTTCTTCAATTATTCTGTACACTACTCATTCTACTTGCAAAATGGAGATATGATGTGGCTTTTGTGTCATATATCTAATGTTTCCCAATTCATGTTCGTTCATCTTGGCAGTTTCCTATAATTTTACGAAATATTTTAATATGGCAAAGTCATTTCAATTACACAGTCATTATAAGTTTTGCCAAGGTTGAGTATGGATCATTTTGTGTTCATTAGAGCACAAAATTAGAATTTCCACTGCTGCAACTGTAAACACTGTTGGCTCAAAGGATTCAAACGTTTTCTCATAAAATCTTGGATAACTGATAATTGGTATTTTCCCCGTTTTCCAACATATTTTAATTTTGTGAAACTACTTTCTGTTTTTCCTCCTTTGGTATATTTCTTTTGGCCTAGAAGATGAATAAGTGATTCTCTTCCAAATTGGTGGCATTGCACACAGAGCATGAACTGGTGAACACAGAAAGCACTACCCCCAGAGTCAGGCAAGAGAGAATACATTATTTCTTTAATTTTCTTAGCCTTACTTGGCCCAAAGTCTGGCAATTAGACCTGAGTAAGTCTGGAAAAACCATCTGGCACACTTACATCTGTTCTCACATTTGCCAATCAGGATTTATCAAAAATCAATGACTCAAAAACACGAAGCTCTTAAAAGGTGCTAATTTGTGGCTAAAGAATAATTGAAATGCAGCAGCCTTTGGTCCTCATGGAATATGGTTTTGGATTTTGGGAACTCAATGAATCTGTTTTCATCTTGCTCTCTCATATTCTCTGTTAAAAGAAGAAATAGTGGCAATTATCTAAGGATCTTCTTTTCCCTACCTTTGCGGTTTTAGATATTAGAATGACTTTGCCAAAGAGATTTACATACCTTGGTGTTATTTGTTTACTGCTGATCATTCATACGTCCCTGTTGTCTTCCCTGTAATGAGGATGTTGTCAACAGAACACCAACACTTGATTCTATTTCCCACTTAACACCCTTTTTCTCTAACTCTCTGCCTGACATTCAAAGTCAGTCACCTATGAAGATCCCCTTTCATTCCTCTCCCTTCCAGGTAGCAAGAGGGAGAAGGCATTCATTATTCATTGCAATGTTTCTTCTTTGCCAAGGTATATCTCTTGCTTCAAACTCAAAACAGCTTATTGGCTTGCAGGGGTTCAATAGCCATGGGCAAAGGAGTACGTTTATTATGGGAAGCACATGACTCCGCCAGATTTCCCTGACAGATTTTGAAGCTGG
Organism: Carlito syrichta; assembly: GCF_000164805.1. Classification (NCBI taxonomy): domain Eukaryota; kingdom Metazoa; phylum Chordata; class Mammalia; order Primates; family Tarsiidae; genus Carlito; species Carlito syrichta. The sequence goes on from NW_007247478.1 coordinate 243,973, forward strand.
AGCATGCAATTGGCTGACACTCTTCAGGCACAAATGTCCTTTGGCCTGTGCCATCTCATTGTTACACAAGTGCCCTTTATAAAGTGCATGGACATTTATAAGATCATAAAACCAGTAATGTCATTCACATACCAACAACTCTGGTTAGCTATATCTCCATGCTAAATTTAAAATGGGTGCAGTCTATACTATGATGTATATACATATATGCATATATATGCATGATGCATATGTAATTGACTAAATTATACTTTGATACAGTTAGCCGGCTTTTTTATCAGACACTGTAGATCTGAGAATTAAGATGGGTTACTTTTATACCTCATATTCCTGGCACAAAGGATTTTGTCCCTAAAATGCCAAAAGAACCTTGTTAAAAGTTAGCTTCATTAATATTACCTCTAAGGTCAACTTTATGATGCGAAACCTAACTGTATAAATATTAAACACTACTGCCATTTGCAAAAGTTTCAAAACAGAAACATACTAAACCATATCTAACTCACTACTAAGTAAAAACGAAGCATGTGTGATAGATAAAATATGGGCATATGTTAAAAATCGCAGTGTATATTAGCAGAGTTGAGTGGGGTCCCACAGATGCAGCCCAGAGAACCAAAAATACTTCAACTCCTAAGAAAACACACAATCGTTTGCTTTGTAGGATGTACATAGCCTTTGCCCAGAAGGGTTTTATTCTCCGTGAGAAAATCCACAGTGTACCAAATACTCCTTCCCGCAGGATCGCAAATCACTTTCTAAATCCAACCCAAAGCTTCTCTGATTGCATGTGTTTATGAGGCTGGTGAGCATCCAGGCCCTAGAAAGAGGAGAGCTGTCTGAGTATATTCATTACAGAAATAGGAAGTTATGGGGGTTTCTTTGGGGCTGTTTATCTTTTGTGGAAAAGTAGGATATGCCAAAATAGAGCTACAGCTTAGACTTTGGCAGTTGCCAGCAAATAAACGAGGCCTAATTATATTTAAGACTTCAGCTCTATTGACATCAATAATATTATTAACAACGACCACCAGATTTTACATTTTTCTATAAAAAATGAATTGAATCTCAACTTCATATCATTTCCAAACTCCTCTTAGAATGAAAGGGCAACTATGGGAACTCAAAATATAAAACTCTTTTACTGTGTGCTCATTAATTTGCTCCGGGAATGTAATTAACAACCAAAAATGGTGGTTAAACCTACCAACTAGACTTGTAGACAGATTCATCATGTGTGTGCATGTGCGTTGGGGTGTGTGTCTCTATACACTTTTAGCAAACATCAGTTTTCAGTCACTGAAGGTAAATCTGTTTAGCTTCACGGTTCTTATCTGCAACCTTTGCCTTCCACCTAGATGAGAAACACTGACTATTATGGGATTATGAAAATGGAGATAACTTAGACAACTAGTACCTATTTTGAGGAAAAACACCTGCGTAATCTGATGCACTTCAACAGAAATGTGTTGGGTCTATGCTCTGCTACACACTCTAGGGGATTCCAAAATAAGGACCCAACACCCACCTACAGGGACATTAGAGTTTAGATGCGTGTGGGGGAGATGGGGTGGAAATCAGACACAGAGATGCTTCTACTTCCAGATAGATACCAACCCAAGTATGACACAGAAGAATTTTTAAAATGTTACAATCAGATCAAAATCCTCCACATAATCTGCTAGTTCCAACAACCTTTGGGCAATGAATGTAGAGTTACACTGCTTCTGCTGAGTTCTAATGTCTGTGCTCTTCATTTATCTTAGATTTTGCCAGAAGGTTCTTTGTAGGCTGAATATCAGCAAACAGCCCAGGCAGCTCTACTCAATAAGTAAATGCATATGACAAGACACTTGCACACATCCAAATCTAACCATCCTATCAAACAATAATAAAAGAAGATCTACATGATATTATATCAAATTATTTTAATGATTTGCTGTTAAGAGCAGCTGTCCAGTTTGCCTACAACCACTCCTGAATCAAAAGAAGGGGAGAAATGCATGAGCTCTAAGGCTCCATGCGGCTCTAATCTTGTCTAATCTATGAATCTTTATCTGCTAATGTGTAGCCTCCTGTCAGTGAACAGCCACAGGGATAAACTTGAGTATATCTAGTTTTCTATCCCAAACCTTAAAGAAACTATCACAAAAGCATGATGTTATCATCTCTATTTTTAGAGATAAATTTAAATATTGGAAAATAATTTTAACTTTTCAACCAGCTCTGTGGAGTCAGTGCCTAACACACTGTGGGTATTAAATATTTGTTTAAATTAATGAATGCAAAAAAATTAAAGAAAGCGTCATTATTTAGGACAGCATTCCAACAGTGTGTCACATACACACTTGTCCCAAGCAATGCTAAAATGTCAGCAGTTGGGGTTTTCCAACCAGTTACCTCCATAGCAGCATGCTGACTAATAGCCCTGACCTTGGGAATCCAGATCCTCTTCAAGGCTTTTGCAGAACCCAGATTACACGAGGCATAGCCTGGAATAGTGAGGAGCAAAGGCTCTAGTGTTTAGGTTCAAATCCTAGCTCTGCCATTCCCTCACTGAATAGCTTTGGACAAGTTGCTTCATCTCTCTTGACCTCCTTTTCCTCATCTGTGAAAGGAAGATAATGATAGAACATACCTCATAAGGTTGTGATGGTGATTGAATGAGTTGGTATGTGTAAGACACCTAGAATAGCATAGTTGTGTGAGCCTTTGCTGTCATATTTATCTCCATATTGGAAAGTCTACCAGCCAGGTTCCATGACAAGAGTTCCAGACCTGGTGTAAGAAGACTTGGATTTGAAATCAGGTTAGCTTTGTGACTTTGGGCAATTTCTTTAACTTTTCTCAGAGTTAGTTTCCTTATTTCTAAAATTCCTTATTCCTGTAATTGCTGCGAGGATTAAAACAAGAGGATTAAATGAGGTTCTATGTGTATAGAAATCCCTGGTATACTTTAAATGCTGGATAAACCTCTGCTATATCGCTGAATGAAGGTCTTTAGAGCAATATCCACAAAAACCAAGCATGCTTTAACTGATTTGATATTTCTGGTATTTTCCTTGACCTGTCTTGCTGCTTTGCTACTTCCTCTGTACTGTGCATTATGTAGAGAGTAAGTCCAGAGGTGGGGAAGCATCAAGGCTGTACTGGAAGTTCCATTTTAGTTTGAAGCTTGCTGTATCATAAAAGAAAATAACAAAGTATATGTTGGTGTCTTTTGCCAAGAGCAACCTAGCCACATCAAAGCTTGACAGTTCTATTTATTTGGTCTCTTCGGAGATGAAAAGGGTGAATGGAAATTCTCACACTCTGCATCACACTGGTTGCATGAGCTCCCCACCACTGACGGAGGGTGACTGATGATACAGTTTAGAAGGAAGATTCTCCCTCCACCCCAATCACATCATCTTTCCTATGCAAATCAGAAAAGGAAGTAGTCGCTCTTCTTGAGGTTCTATGGGAAATCAATTTCATTGCAGAGTGGAGATGGAGGTATTGTTTCTAAATGAAGACATAGCATATGGAGGATAGAGAGTAGAATTTATAGCTCATAATTACAGAGGATATGCGGTCAAGTTCATCTTGCTAGTATTTGCAGCATTCCACTCCTTCCCACATCAGAGCTTTGCCAAATTGCAGTGACCTCCTGGCCATTCTCCTAGTGATTGAATCTTGCACACAGCTTCAATCCGTATTCATTGATTTTCGTCATTCAAATGGAAGTTTACTGGTGGAACTATTTGGGTGACTTCTTAGAATAAAAACCTCAGTGTCACAGAGAAAGGACAGTTTATGAATTCTGCCCTGTTGTTCTAATTGAAAAGTATGCAAAGCATTCAGCTTGTGCCCTCCTTACATCTCTGTCTTCCCACATATTTTCAGATTCTCCAATCCTGAGACCTAAGGCTTCACTTTCTCTAGTGATTGTGCTTAAGGTTTTTTTTTTTCTTTTCTTTCTTTCTTTCTTTCTTTCTTTCTTTCTTTCTTTCTTTCTTTCTTTCTTTCTTTTTTTTTACAAATTCTCATCATTGGTTTACCTTTTGGTGCCACTTTGAGTAATGTTAGGATTTTTCTTATGGTATTCCTGACCTACACTTTCCAATTTATCCAGCAAACTAATAGATTTTGGAAAGAAGAGAAATTGGAACCTTGAACGTAGGCATTTATCAATAACTACTAATGCTATGGCTAGTGAATTCTTCAGAGAGAGGGAGGGGGAATGGATGAGGCAGTGTTCTAGGCAGGGCATATGTCTTGTCAGAAACCTTACAGCAGTCAGACTGATAAGCTTCATAATTTTCCTATTTAAACCAATAGCCCGTTTACAGCAAATCATTCTTCCCTTTCTGTTTTCTTCTCCCCATTCTCTATTTTATCTTCCTTTCTCCTTCCTTCCTTCCTTCCTTTCTTCCTTCCTTTTCTGTATGCCTGCCTCTTCCTCACACTTTCCTGTTTCCTCACTGTCCTCTCCTTTTTGTTCTAGCTTACATTCTCATGCTCTATTCACCAGGGCTCAAACTCAACCACATTCTCATTAGATGGTAGTCTATAGAGCAAAAGCAAAGATACCTGGAGGCTGTACTAGAGGGACGGGGCCTCCAGTTAGTCTGTTGCGCTAGTTTATGATTTTGATCACTACACAGCAATTCACTCACCTGCAAAGAGGAATCTGGCATTCTGAACTTTAGTCAGATGTTGACTTTTTTCATGGAGCATCAGGAAAAATGTAGATCACCAAATCACTGCCAAACTTCTTACTTTTGGAGACTGAACAAATGATATAAAATGCTTTTACACATTCATATTGAATTGCACTTAATTTGAATGCAACAATATTAAGAAAGGAATAATTAAGTAGACCAAACTGCCGTCTTTCAGATGGTAACTTCCATATGCTATGCTTCTGAAATGAATGCAAAGATGACTGGGAGTCTCGTAGTACTCCTGGACATACAAACGGTATCTGAAATCTCCTCAATGGAAGCTTTGGCTCTGTTTTTCATAAGATTGCCACTCTGTTCATATATAATACTGTATCTTAAATATAAACTTATCATCAGGTTTAGCAAATCAATACCATAAGAGTGTGAAATGGTCCGCAGAACTCTCCACAAGGGCATTTCACAGTAAAAGCAATTGAAAAAGAAGCTGCGATGGAATATCTTATGAGATAGCCATTTAGATCACAAAAGGGTCATAAAAGTCACAAGCAGTTTGTGTGAAGCAAGGTTCATAATATAACCATACAGGACTAGCTGGGAAGAAAGAGGAAAATTGCAAACCAATTTGTGGTTATAGCTTTTTCTGTCAATTCCGTTGGGATTTAAAACTTGCAAAAGGTAGAAACTTCTGCCAGCTTACATTATGTAGAGAGAATGTGATAACTATAATCATAGTAGCCAAACAAACACCAATTATTTGAAGCCAATAAATTCGTTATTAACTTCAAAGCAATTAGTGCTTCTTGGGTTTATTTAGCCACAGAATGGGAAGATGTCACTCAAGACCATTTGTCAGCAACAGATTTGGGAGTCATCCCAGGATGCTTCATTTACATCTTTCAAGACAGTTTTGCAATTGACGGATGAATAGTTGTGAAATCAAGTAGATGAAAGACTGGCCCTGATTTCGGGAGCCCATAGAGATTCCAAGATGGTACTCAGAAGCAGGCCATGTTTGGTATTTCATGCTATCAGACAACCTGCCACATCCATCACTCCAGGTTCTGTAAACCCAGCCAGCCTTCTGAAAGCAATTGCAATCATAATTACCTTATATACTGATGGCCTGATGGGCACCACAAGTTCTATATGCATCATTTCCAATCAGTTCAGCAGATTTGAAAGGCCTTATTCTCTTATTACAGATGAAGAAACTGAGGCTCAGAAAGGTGAATTAGTGGTAGATGAGAATTGAACTCAGGGATGCTTGATACCTCCACTTGGGATCTTGCCAGCCCCTTCTCCACTTGTTGAACCAGTTGATAGCCACACACCACATGCATTTTTCTACTTGGGTCACCCTTGGCACTAGCAAATTGAAATTTAATCTGTATGTTCTTTCAGACTGGAAACAGGAGCTGACAGATCTCCTGGCTATTTACGATTCTGCATATCTTGCTCTAGCTCTAAATTAATCTCTCTGAACAGTAAGAAAACTAATTAGATTACAATTGCAAGTCTTTTAGCATGAATCTTTATGATTCACTGTTGATTACAAGCTGATGCACAGCCAGTCTACCCAGGTCTTTATTTCCATCTGAGCAATAAAAATAGTTTCTGGTTTCCCTTCAGTTAACATTTCTCTTTAAAGAGCAACATTCCATTAATGAAGATATATGAAATGAAATACTGTTGCTACTTTACTCAATCAGATTTCTGCAAACAAATGAAAAGTAATACTGCCTCTTTTAATATCACTAGAAAACCTGCCACCTCATAATTATCTGTAGGTAGTAGTATAGCTGAGGCAAAAATCCCAGTGTTTTTATACCATTTGTGATTCACAGAAGTACTTTCTTCAAATGGCAAAATAGATTGCACTGGAACTCAGGTTTTCTGTCTACGTAGCCTTTCTTAGACCACACAGAAATGTCTCTGTTTTGTAGAATCCCCACTCGGTCAAAGAATCTCTGCCTGTAGGGCACTGTCTGAAGTTGACTTTCTAGCCTTAGCTTGCCTTAGCTAAAAACCCAGAGCCCAGTGGCTGGTATTCCCATTCCTGGCCTACAAAAACCCCAAATGGAAAGAAACCCAGATTCACGAAGTCCAGAAGAGTTCTGGACGTTCCCAGAGTTCACGGCCAGCTCTGACAGACCTTACAAAATGAGTCGTGCCCCAGTATGTGAAAATGGACGGGCATCCACTACTTGGAACATTTACAGGCACAAAGTCTACACACCTTGCTCGGGCGGATCCTGCAGTATCCTAGCTTTGGGCAGAATCATGAAATGACAAGCCAGGTGTCAGACCTGAGCCATTCTGACACTGCTGCATTCTAGCTCCGTGGCCTTGAACTGGTCTAGTTTCCTAGTTTCTTTATTGGGAAATGGGAATTGTTAAATGGGGTAAACAGTGTGATGTAGTTCACACTGAACTACATCAGCTTCCCTCGCTAAAGGGGAACAAAGGGCAAAGTGGAGGGGAGTGGGAGTTTTGCAGGGAACTTGCCATTTCTCTACTAGAATAGAACTACTTAGGGGCAGGCAGGGACTCTCTGTATTCCTGAGCCAGCCTGGACCATTGTGAACTGTCCACTGTCTCAGCATTTCTTCCCCTGTATAGAAACTAGTGATCACCTCAAATAGCCAAAGCCAATTAGCAACCTAGCTTTGCCTGCGGCCGCTCCATCTCCAAATGCAGTGTCCTCCATCCGCATTCACCACTGGCATTCTATCTAACTTTGGCATTTCAATTGCATTGGTCCCAAACCACATACAGACATTGCAGATAAAGGAAGGACTCTTTGAGGCTTCTGGCTACTGAACCTGGAGGGATATCTATCACCTTGCTAATCACTGACCTGCAGCTGATGGGGGTTTAAATAACACAGTGCTCCCTAGGTCCATGGCCACTCAAGGAGTGCTATTTCAACAGCTGCTACTAGCTGACTTCAGATAGACTGCCTTGGGATCAATGATATTTTTGCAAGCTGCAAATGCCTCTGAGTAATGGGTTTTATTCATTTCATCAAAGACCGCATACATTTTACACGTGGTTGTACTAAGATGGGTATGTAAGAATTCATATGCAAACCATGTTTGTGATTTGCATTCTCAACCCTGAGTTATTTCACAATATCTGCCCATTGCAGTTCACTGATATTTTAAAAAATGTCTCTGCTTCTTAGAGTAAAAAAGAAAAAATGTGAGGGTTATAATATCCATTATAGCCCCTTTATCAGAGTGGTACCGTTATAAATTGTACTTCTCCAATTAATTGGTAACCCTAGTCATTATATGAACACAAATCACATCAACTAGCATCTTCTAATTTGTATGCCCTGCACCATTTTTATCATTGATAAAGACCTGACATTGTTGAAATAAATTGATTACATGACTCAGAAAGACAAAAGCAAATTGTCTTGTTTTCTCTTATGGTTAGGAATAAGGTAAAGCTGCAATGCATGCTTTTATTCATCTCTAGGTTTCATGTCATACTTGGAGTGGGGATGGGGTTCTCTTTTCGAAATTGTGTTGAAAAGTACTGTTTTATTTTTGAGTGGCTAAATGCTGGAGGACTAACTCAGGACACCATTATGGGAAGGATCTACTCAAAAAATAAAGGCATGGTAGCCAGGCTCGGTGGCTCAGCCTGTAATACCACGCCTTTGGGAGGCTGAGGTGAGTGGATTGCCTGAGCCCATGGGTTCGAGACCCGCCTGGGCAGCGAGACCTCATCTCTACAATAAAAAATCAAAAAATGAGCCGGGCGTGGTAGCGCATGCCTGTAATTCCAGCTACTTGGAGGGCTAAGGCGGAAGGATCACCGGAGCCCAGCAGGTCGAGGCTGCAGTAGCCGGGAGTGGCCACTGCACTCCAGTCTGGGCGACAGAGTGAGACTCCAACTCAAAAAATAAAATAAAATAAAAAAAATAAAGGCATGGTGATCAAAGTCTGTTTGACTTTAACCTAGCCATTTGTACTGTTCATTTGCTACTTGCATGTAACTGGGGTCTTATTTCTATCTTTTTTTTCTGGTACTGCTGCTATTACTGATACCAGGAAACATATCTTAGGCCAACGACATCCTCAGTATGGCAGATATGTGGTAGAGTCAAGAGAGTAGCACCCTCCCACCAAGTCTATCTCCAATTCAGCCTGTCACTGTTGTCAAGTATCTTCCTTCTCTGGGCCTCAGTTTATTCTTCTTTCCAGTGTAGGAGTGGATGAGACATTCTCTAAGTCCAGCTATAAAAACTTCAGTGGGGAATTTTATGTTTGGATTTGCTTTTAAGGATGAATCATATGTGACTGAGGTGCCACTTATTTTGAGAGTGGGTTTGACTTGGAGCAGCCTTATCTCCTGAGAATTTCTCAGATTAGAAAAAAAGTGAAGGCTACTCTGGATTTCTTGGGGCTTTGCACTAAACTACATGCCTGTTGAGAGGGCACTGCTCCTCTTTGGGTTAGAAAAGAAAGGGCTCCCCCTTCTGGGAATATACCTGAAGGAACTTGAATCACTTCATGAAAGTGATAGCTGCACACGCATGTTTATTGCAACATTATTCACAATAGCAAAAACATGGAATCAAACGTTCTGCCCATTGAAAGTGAACTGGATTTTTTAAAATGTGGTGCACAAACATTGTGGAATATTATGCAGCCATAAAGAAGGACCAAATTATGAACTTCACAGCAATTTGGATGGATTTAGAATCCATAATACTCAGTGGTCCATCTCAGAAAAAAAGAACTGTGTACCACATGTTTTTATCATAAGCAGACCCTGAACAATTATCATAATACTATAAGAAAGGGATTGGCAGTAGTGGGAAACTGCCAAGGGAGGAGGGGGGTCACACTTGAACAGTAAGGGTACCTGTTCTCAAGCCAGTTGAAGTGGGAACCAAAGTAAGGCCCAAATTTCACCTGTACAATGATCATTTGTATACCTAACCCTGAATTGTACCTCACATCTTTAAAATAAAATAAAATAATAATAATAATAAAAGAAAGGGCTACTTGGGCATTTCTTACTCTGTTGTTTTCTTCAGCATAATAGAAAGAACTTTGGAGTGAGACAAAGCTGAATTTGACTACAGACTTTTTCAGTTACAACTGTGTGATCTTAGGCAAACTTACTTAAACTTCTAGAGCCTCAGTGTCTGAAAATGTTATTCCAGCTACATACTAAGGAGCCTTTCTTGCCCACCCCCCAATATCATACTCATACACATGCTCTCTGCAGTTGAGTTCAACTGGGATTCGACATTATTGTCATCTCTTCAGAGAATGACGGTGAAGATTGAGGTAATTTGTGTCAAGTACTCATTTCCTGGCACAGAGTAGTTGCTCAATAAATAGATGCTCTTATTTCTAATAGCTATAGTAAGAGGTTTACTCTGTCAGTCATTGAATCCACCAAGCTTATCATAATTTTGAAAACACATACTTTTACACTTATTCACATTAATTCATTCCTGCTTCAAATATTTATCAAATGCCTGGGTGTCAGGTACTGTTCTAGGAGCTAGAGATACACCAACAAATGGAACAGTCCAAAGCTCTACCTTCATTAAGTTTACTTTCTCTTGGATGGAGTCAGACAATAAACAACATAAATATATAATGGTAAAATACATTGGAAAGTGTTATGGAGAGAAATAAATCAGAGAAGAGTGCTGGAGAGGGATAGGGTGGAGTTTCAGGTTTAAATGAGGTGCTCAGGGAAGGCATCTCTGAGGGTGGAATCTGAGCAAAGATTAAAAGGAAGTGAGCCCTGCAAAGATTCGGGAGGAAGAACATTCCAGAAAAAGGAACAGCCAATGCAAATGCCCTGAGGCAGGAGTGTACCTTGTATGCCTTAGAGACAGTAAAGAAGATAGTTTAGCTGAAGCAGAGTAAGCAAGGGTGAGAATGTTGGGAAAGGGGGTTGGATTTCACTGGAAATTAGATTGTCCAAGAGCTGGTAGGCCATGGCAAAGGCTTTGGCTTTGACTCAGTTTGGAGCCACTGAAGAATTTCGAACAGAGGGAAAACACAATTTGACTTATGTCATAATAGAATCATACTACACCTATTGAGAAAGCACTAAAGGAATGAGGCAGGGATGGAAACAGAGAGAACAGGAAGGAGGCTATGATCATAAGCCAGATAAGAAACATGGTGGCTTGTACAAAAGTAGTGGTGATAAGGTGGTGATGAGTGGACGAATTAGCGATGTATTTTGAAGAGAGAACAGATAAGATTTGCTGATCAGTTGATTGGATAACGACATGAAAAAATGGAGAAGTCAAGAATGATCCCAAGATTTTCAGCCTGAGTACTTGAAAAGATGCTGTTTGCTAGTAACAGAATATTGTAATTATTATTAACAGGTAGCATGATAACAATAAGATTGTATGGAAATATTTGAAAATTTTTTTCCCAATAAATGGACTGGAGAATGTTAGCAGCTTGCTATCTTTCTATTGCCAACGTCAAGGGGGACATGTACAAAGTTTGTAAGAACATTTGTCCTCACACTGACCAGTATTTCCTCTTTCCCTTCCCTCGTGGTCATTCCTTTGGTTGGCTTTCATAAGTCCAGACTACTATTGCATGCCCCAAACCTGCAGCTCTCAAACTTAGGAAACATCTATGAAGCTTGTTAAGAGATCTTGGTATGAGATCATCACCCCAGACCTGTGAAATCAGAGTGTCTGCTGAAGCATATACATGCATAGCAAACACACACATCAAGTTGTCACTGTTATATTTTTAGACCACTGAATCAGATTAGTTATATACCCAGTTTGTGGCTGATCACTAACCACCATAGCTAAATGACCACAACCAATCTTATCAAGATGGGGGTTTAGCCAGCTGACGGACTCTCTCGTGTGAGTCTCTCTCTCCATCTTTTAGTTTACTGAATGTTACTTTTGATTGACCTCCATTCTTCTTTTGGCAATTGAGAGAGATGGATTAATCAATCTCCAAGGTCTTGTACCGCCATGTGATTCTATGATACTGTGATTCTGCTATGTTACTGTGAAATTGCTATTAGAAGTCATTTGCCTCATAAATCTGAATATTTACAAAACCAGATAACTAAATGATGGTGATGGATATTTTATTTAAATTGCATATCAGAATAAATCACAAGTAAACTTAATATAACATAGTAGTAAAAGATCACAGTTCTTTCAGTGTAAAGACTCATTCAAAACTTTAGGCAAGTTACTTACCTTCCCTAAAACTAAGCTTTCTTCTCTGTAAAATGAAAGTAATAACAGTGTGTGCACCAGTATGTGAGGATTAAGTGAAATTTCATGAAAAGTAGTCAGCACAGTACTGAGCACACAGTATGAATCTCATAAATAATAGCTTTTATCATCACCACCATCATCATCAGTGAAGAATAATTGATAAACATGCATTTTCAACTGTCATTGAAAGGCATACAACAGGCTGCAAATAATTTTATGAAACCATATGCTTAAAGGGTTTAGCACTTCTTCAATAGATCTTTCTCAAAATACACATATGGATGGGTGATTGGCTGAAACGGAGCAGAATTTTTCAGTGTATTTAGGCAAAACAAACAAAAACAATCGAAAAGCAGGATTGTTTCTTCCTAGCCAATTACTGCCTGTGAGGCCTTGAACAAAGTCATGGCATATTAAGAACTCAACAAAATAGAATATTACCACTATTATCATTATTACATGTAATGTGAGTCATAATGTTGGTAAAAAGAACCATGTTGGGCAGAGGATTTATATGCATGATATCCTAATAACTTGTTAGGTCTTATACTTAAGCATCCAACTCAGACGACAGAAGAACACACCTATTTGAAATCAGATTTATACAAGACTTTCACATTATAAGCTGCATATCATTGATAGGCTAATGATAAGCTTTGTTGTCATTCGAAACTATATAATATATAAATGTATATATGAGTATATATATAATATATATATTTAGGAATGTGTGCATTCTTATACAATTCTAAGCCCAAATTTCATATTCCTACTGTCCTTCTTGATGTCAGTAGCTCATTTTCAAAGGTAATGCTATTGGTGCTCTCTGCTCTCACGTACAAGTTAAGCACCACATCACTGCATTTCAGACCTTTCTGCTGCTCTTTTTGGTTTCATGTGAATTCACCTCCCCCTGAAGGCTGGAAAGGGGATGAGGACTTTGAATAAGCTCAACTCCCCAGCTTTACCCCTGCCTTGGCAATTCGAGTGTTTCACAATAATTGCCATGTTTTCGATAAGAATGATAAAAAAGGCAGATATAAAGGCAAATATCAAGGCTTCTGGCTGACAAAAGCAGAATTCAGAGAGAAATGTGAAAATAGCAACTTACTTCAGCAATAAAGAGAGTATATTTTATACTCCAGTTTTTTTTTCCGTTTTGTAAAATCATGACTTTCTAGTAAATGACATCCCAGAAGATATTTATCAAAGCAGGAAAGCTGTGGAAAGGAGCACCTCACATTCACTTTAATATTTCGCCTTTTCTTTTGACATTTTCTTGCCTAGAGATCTAATTCCATTAAATATGTACATTTTTTTGGCTGGAAGTCTTCTTCATGTATCTTTCAGATAAATCTTAAAAGTACATAAGGTCTGTAGGCCAGCTTTTTTTAAGTGCAAATGAGACACACAGTGGAATATTGTCTATGAGGGTTTCCAAATTATTTATATTCCTGCAGAGCTTTACCTTGCACTTTCTGTGATAATGATAAGGGAAAAGGTAAGATTCCAATATGCCTTCTGTGGAGCACCGTCAAAGCATATTAGTCATATTTAATTCCTGACATGCTGGAACTTACTTTGGCTGATCTCCGCCTTGATTGGCTTGATTAAGCATTGTCAAGACTGTAACTCTGCCTGACAGACAAGGTAAATAGAAGTGTAACTGAGTGTCAAGGTAACGATGCATTGGGTAATATTCCATTATGCCTTTGCAAATGGGTACAGCTTGGCTATTTGCTTCACCACAACACTTCTTTAGGACCTTGGAGTGCAAATGTTTGCTAAATTGGGAAGAATTATATTTTAGGTTCTATAAACACCATGGGTGAGTTGGGATATCTCCTGGTAGACCTTTCACCCTAAAATGTTGCATCTGTAATTTCTTCTGTTGCTTCTATTTCTCATTCCCTATACCTTCAACCCTTTTTCCCTGCATTCATGTGGAAATAAACTCCCACCAATCAGGATTTGCAAATGTAGGATTTTAGAATGTCATCTTTTATGGTTAGTGACTTTGGAGGGGGAACCCAGAACTGGAGCTGGGGGTAAGGGTAATCTAGATTTGTTTCTTGCACTGCAGCAGAACTACTCCTTCATTGTTACATTTTTTTCTAGGTGTGATATTTACAGCAGGTAAGACCTCCAGTAAAAAAAGAGAAATGCAAAGTAAAGGAATAATTACAGTTAGAAGCCCTGAAAAGCTACTATGGTACTGGAATATTCAAATTAATGCATGATATTACTCAGAAACTCAGGAACGCAGTGCAGGCACCAGCTGATGACTGCTGGCTGGGCCTGTGGCCCTGTGGGGTAGGAGAGGAGATCACAGTTAAGAGTAGTTTTTCCTTTGCATTGAGAAAGCAGGAAACAAGTTTCAGTGATTATGAGGTTCTCTGCTCCCAAATGACCCTTCTAAAGGCTAGGAAAGACAAATGTGACAACCCAGAAGGGCAAAAGAAAGGATAAGAAAAAAAGGAAATTGTCTAGCCCTAAATGCAAATAAATCATATTGCCAGTCCACCTTAGATCACTGTTTTGTCAGACGTCTTTTCATGGGAAGAGTTGTTTCATTTTTCCCCTGCCTGTGTCTTACAACTTTGCATCTTCTCTTGTCATTGGGTAATTGTGATAGTTTTACTCATCAAATTTTCCTATCTCCCAAGACAAGGATGTGTTAGAGTTTCTGCATGGTGGGGGAGATTGTGGGAATGAAGGGAGAGCACAAAATATGTTGCTTTTGCAAAATTGTCATCGAAAGGATAGCCAGAACATAAATGATACTGTTTTGGCTTCAAAAGGGTAAGCAGGTGTCTTCAAAGTCCCAAATGAGCTGTGTACAAGCTTGTACAAACAAGCGCAGAATCAGGCCTGTTTGTTATTCACACAAACAGAGTTTAAACCATCTGAATTCCATAGTTCCCAGAATTCAGATGGTGCACAATGGTCCATAATGAGCAGCACCTGTGCTTACCTCAATTACCAGACAGTTCTGAACAACGGCAGAAAGGCCTTACTAGAATTTTTTTTCAATAATAGATTTAGTTATGTCTTTCATAATTGGATTCAAAAGCCCAAAATTTCATTTTGTAACTTGTTCATAAAATTTGTATGAAAAAGTCTGGCATTTATTCAAAAGAAATAGTCTATGAAGAAAAAATTGCAAAACAGCCAACCGCTGGTAACTAAGCAGCCAAATTATAGTCCAAGCACTTGGCAAATACACCGCTTTTTATTATTTCAGTAATTGAATTTCTGTTAAAGCGTGGAGCATAATTTAACATGAGGAATTTATTTATAATACAATAGTGTTTCAGTAATAAATGCATTATTATTGTCACTTTTAATGGAGTCTTATGTATTCCCTCTGAGACTGTGTGGCAGACTTTGAGACAGCCACTGCACCAGTGTTGTTTGTAGACAATTGAATTAATTGGAGACAGGGTCATTAACTCGACCTGAATACCTCTGATTGCTTCTGTAAATAAGGTTAGAGAGCAAATGGCTAATCTTCGTTGTCATTATAGATTCCTCTTACATTTTCACACTGCCTTGTATATTAAGATCATTTTGCTAAGCAGCTTTTCAGACTCTCCTCATATTTACAGTATTGTCTTGCATGGCACATAACCATAATTGTATCAGACTTATATTACATCCCCCATATCTTTATAAAACACGATACCAGAAAAGAACCTATGTTGAATCACAACTCATAAAAACCATCAGACCAATAAATGAATAAACTACAGTGTATAAACCATCATATTAAAGGAAAGTAAAATTACACCACAAAAGTTGCTTTAGTCTCCTCTTACAGTCCCATGTACAATTCGGAAACACAATTAACAGAGGATGGGCACCCAAAGATCCAATCTCTAAAGAAAGAGCACAGCAAGGGAAGCATTGATTAAAATATCTTTATGTTTCAGTTGATGCCATGACTTTTCTTGTCCTTCTGTAACAACATTAATAACATTCTAATCAGAAGAGGTTAGGTTCTTTCTCTCTGTTCATTCTGGAATGGAGTTAACTAAGAACTATTTCAAAAACAGATATTTAAATCTTTTAACTATTTGACTCATAGTTTATCTTGTTATAGGTATAGGAGATATGTAGAAGGTGTTTGGAAAAGAAAATCTCCCTTTACAATGATTCAAATAATTCAATAAGAGCATACGGCAAACATCTCTAAAAATGGACTCTTCCAAGTAATTTTATAGCATAATTCATAAATAAAGGACCATTAAAATGAATAGTATTATTATGAGTAATGATACGTTTATAAGTAAGCTACCACAAGGAGAAGGACGAGAAGAATGGAGAGCAGGTGGACAAGAAGGAAGAACAAGAAGGGAGAGGCCGGGCTTCGTGGCTCAGCCTGTAATCCCAGCACTTTGGGAGGCCAAGTTAAGTGGATTGCCTGAGCCCGGGCAACTTGGCGAGACTTCGTCTCTACGATTAAAAAAAAAATTAGCCTGGTATAGTAGCATATGCCTGTAGTTCTGGCTACTTCGAAGGCTGAGGCAGAAGGATCACCAGTACCCAGCAGGTTGACGCTGGGGTGGCCATGAGCGTGCCAGTGCACTCCAGACTGGTGACAGAGTGAGACTCTAACTCAAAAAAAGAAGGAGGAGGAGGAGGAGGAGGAGAAGGAGAGAAAATAATTCTGTGCTTTTGCTTTTTCCTTGACAAGATAAAAAAAAAAATACCGAGTTTATCAAAGACATCATCTATACTAGAACATCTATACTACTAGAAGAGTAGATCAATCCTACATAAACATAAATCCTACACCAGGAATTTCTCAGTATGCTACCAAGCCACTGAAAGCTTGTCAGTTTTCATGAGTTCCACAGCTAACTAAAAGTGTTGACATTTTACTTGGATATTTAATGAGTCATGTCCAACAGAGAAAAGTAATCACCATTTCAGTTCTTTCAAATTTTTTGCCTTTATACATTTTTATTTTAGCATTAATATTTATGTGTATGATAAAAATGCAACATTTGACTCTCATATATATAGATTTACATACGTGTATTCTAGTAAAACATGTCTAGTACCCAAATAAAGGCTCATGTAAACATAGGCTGGCAACAATATCATTTTTATTAAATGACTAATGTACAACATGTGCTACAGAAGTCAACGTCTCTGTCCTTAGTCAGCTAATAGCAACACTACTTTTAAAATGATTATTATGTACCTCATTTGAAGGATGGCACTTCTCCCAATGTTGTTTTTCCTTCTTAGCCAGCCATCTTAATTAATCCAGAAATTCTTTCACTTCTCTTGATATTAGCCATCTTGGATGTTAGCAACAGAGGTATACACACTCACGCATATACTCACTCAAATGTAGACAAGCACACATACACACTCACACATATTCATACATTCACAAGGCACAGGCACAAATACATATGCACACACACATATTTTCTCTAACGTAAACACCTTTAATTTAGGTATAGATGTTTGAAATACATATTAAAATATAATTATAGGCAAAAAGAGCTTTTAACCTTCCCAAAAAATATTTCTCTGCTAGTTTTTTCCCCCAAGTTTCTAACTGGCAGAGTTATGTACCCAGGTTTTGTCATTAAAAAGCTAGAGCAGCATAGGGCTCACAGGAACCACACTGGAATTTGAGATATTGAAACCATCAGGCTAGAAAGTTGCTCGTATCTCACCGAAAGTTCATGTCTCCTGTGGTTTGTAAGTGAGCATATATTTCTTGTTGTGAACATTTAAACACCAGTCCTCCGAAGATTTGAAAGCTTTGTCGACACTATACTCGCTAGGATGTGAATTTGTTTGAATTTAGTTGATGGAGACCCTGTATCATTGTGATTTGTTGTTGGCTTACTAAAAGGGCATATGACAACTTTCAAAATACTCAGATTCCCAAGTTTTACTGATGAAGAGGTCAACAATCTAACTTTCTTAACCCCAAAGGGTATTTTTAATTGCCTTTTTACAAAATAAGTCTTATTCACAATTCTTCCTTCTTTGGTATTGCTAATTTCCCAAATTCCTCTACAGGACAAATTTTGCGACATGACAAATTCATCTTAATAACAAAACCAAACACCCTGTCCTTATTACTATTAGTCTATTTGTCATCATTTTAGGTCCTCCTAGTTCTTGGTGAATTGCCTAAGTTTGTTTCCATTTCTTTCTAGGTCAGCTTTTAATTGACTCTGTTCATTTGTAACTCAGAATTGCCACTCCCGTTGCTATTGATCTGGATTCAGTTGTAAACCCTGCCATTCCAGATACAGGAGTCAATGTTGAATAAGGCTGCCTGTACTTAGCTAGCTTATTACTGGGGCCCATGAACATACTTCCTCTTGATGTCAAAAGCGAGTTGGAGGCAAGATCAAATGCGCTCCCAAAGTATGGGGAAGTGTGGTCCCCTTTTCGTCTCCCATTTGCATTTCAATTTAGCATTGATGAAAAGGAAGACTATTAGCCAGAAGGTGAGATTTGCAGATAGATAGTGTTAAGGGACTAAAGATCCAGTATTTTCTTTTGCTGTCATTCAAAATAACAGGCCTAGGAAATTCTGTTTAAAATAGCTGGGCTTTTTGACTTAGAGGGGTTTTATGTAGAAGATTTAAGATGTCAGCTTTAAATATGACATTGATAGTCTTAGGCAAAGAATGGGAGTGAATTCTTGTAGAAACTGTCTTTTTTTCTGCCTGTTTATTAATGGCCTTTGTGATTTATAGTAAACGCTGGGGAGGATTTTCAGGCCCATTTATCATGGGACGTGAACACCTTTTTTTCTTAATGTGAGTGTGTCATAATTAGCAATGCACGTGGACCAGGAGATTTAGTTCTGTCTTTTCTGAAAGTTCTTCAACCTCATATTTAATCCCAGACTGAATGAATATTTTTTCTTCCTCGAGGAAATTAATTATGGCACTGGAAAAATTATCAACTGGAGAGGGAGTTAATATCAGGCACAATGTAGACTGAGCTGGCTAATGTGTCAAAATGGTATGACGGGAGTAGCTCACATCTTACATAAATCGGAATATTGGAATCATCGTCCTCATTAAAAATAGGAAGGACTATTTGTATGTAGCACTCATTTTCAGTAAGAGCCACACTGTTTGCTTCTCATGTTCATGCATGTTTGTACACTCTGCAACGCATCAACAGCTGTTACTCTAAATACTAATCACATTAAAAATAGTTATCCAAATAAGTCATTTTTGTCACTGAAACTGATGCTAAAGAAGGAGGTGGGTACTGTGAGGTGGCCAGCTTTCATATAACAAGTTGAAAAGTTGCAAATCCCTCATCAGATAACCTATTTGCTTCATTATTTTCATCCAATTAACTTATGCTGTAGGGTGTTTTGATGTTTCATAGGTTGGTCTAAATATTGGCTTCTGTTGATAATCAGCAATACATAGATATTCCAAAGTTAAATATTGTTCTTTACCAGATGACTTTGTGCTGCATTTCTATACATTATAAGGTCATTTGGAATATTTTTTTCATAACAAGAATATTATATACAAGTTATGCTAGTCACCCATGGGATACACAAAATGACTTTACAATCTGTCCCTACCATCAAGGAATGTACAATTTAGTTGAAAATTAGCACAATGAAATAAAATAATATGAGAATAATTAAAGTGATAAACTGTGACACAGGAAAAAGAAATCTGAACAGGGAGGTATCTGGGAGAATTGAAGTCATTGGACAAGACTTCATGTTATTTGAACTTGAGCTTAAAAGATAAAGATTTCATCAAGCAGATGAGAGGCAACAAGTGTCACTGCAGACAGAGCAAACAGGTTAAGTAAAGGTATGGAGGCAGTGTAGGAAAAGAAAGGACACAAAAGTGACAGTTGTGCTGGGAACAACAGGGGAAAATAAAACTAATACTAAGGTAGGTTGGTGATAAAGATCTGTCTCTGAAAATCTTGTAGAGAAGAGTGCATCTATCTACCAGAAAGTCATTGTGAGTTCTGAAACCAAGAGATAACATGAAAAAACTTATTGTCATAGAGGGCAAGTACAAAGGAAGTCAACATTTTTAGTTCATCAGGGAGTGAGGTCGAGAGTAAGGAAAAAGCATTCAATTTGCCATGAGGAGTGGACAGGATAGGGAATGTTGATGGCAATTAAGAAGCAGTTCTAGTAGACCAAAAAACTTCAAAGCCTAATTACTAGGTCCGAAGAAGTTTTTAGTGGGTGAGGAAGTGAACCCAGCAACTGCTGACCACATTTTTAAGAAGTTTCATGGTGGAGGACAGTCAGTGACTTTTTCCTGATTAGGAATCCATAGCCTGGTCTGAGTGCCCATACAGAAGGGCTGTCTGTGCAGTGTCTAATTCTCATGGCAATGTGTTGTTACTGCCTCTTCCTCTTGTGAGGGTCAGACACTGCAATTTTGTGAGTTGCAGTTTTTGCCATTGACTTCGATTTTTAACACTCATGTTTACAGTATATTTCAGAGATGATTATGAAATAAGATCCATTCAGTAAGGGAACCATATGCTTTTTATTTTAGAAATTGTATATGTGACTTAGAATGAGCCGACTGCAGCAAGATTTTCCTAACATAGAGGATTTGGTGGCCTTTGGTGTTCCCAGTACCAAAGTTTTACAACCTGTCTCATTAGGTCACTTGAAGAAAACACTTTGGATTAATTCCGGGTACTTGTTGTTTTTCAATATGATTTTTAAAATGACTTTTATAGTGGATTCCTGATTGTTTTTCTCAAGTTTGACTTAGTGTTTAGTCAGTGGTCATAGTCGCAACATGAATGTGTAACCTAGACAGATACCTGCTCCTTCTACCTCCCAGTGTTCTTGTGGCAGTCAAATCCCTTGCAACAAATGGCAAGGTCATGGGAGTGAAACTGTTTGAAAATTATCAAGTGCTCTGCACTTTAAAAGTATTCTGGTCTTGTTGATCTGATGATGACAATATCCTGTTGGGACTATAGGGGCACAGGGCATTAGTGAGGTTAAGTGCCTACTCACAGGCAGAGGATGTGTCTGGGGACAGTTCTCCCTGAGATCTATAAAGATTTCTTTATGGCTTTACTCTAGGGTGTATTAAGTGTACCAAGCATTTTACAGAGTATGCAGTTGACAAAGCCTCTGGCCTTAGAAGCTTACCTTCTAAATCAAGTGCCTGTGATACATCAGGCAACAGATCAGACATGAAGAAGAGCAGACAATACTGATAAGGAGATTGGCAGCGAAGGACATCACAGAAGAAATGTAGTCTAAGGAGAGATTGGAAGAAGGATGCCCACTTCCCCAATCAATTGGCAGCTGTAAGCATAATGGGTAACAGGAAAAAAGACATCAGGCAGGGAAAAAGACAGAGACTTGTGCTGAGCCATTCTGAAACTATCTCCAGGAATACCTGATCCTACCTCAGTATGCTTTGTACTTTCCTAGGAAACTCAGCCTACCAACTTTCCTGAGGAGCAGTTGGGACCCACCTCCAGATCCATTCTGGAAACACAGTGGGGAGAGTCCCACATGGAAGCAGCTTCTGGGTTTAAGTTACTTAGTGGAAGTACACTCTCCGTTTCACCTAGAATTTGGGACTAATGTCTTTCTTTATTGGAAGGCTTTGACCTTGTTATAGACTCCTGGCAGCTGGCCCTCTATGGGTTCTTTATGAATGCAAGATGCCAATCAATCATTCATTCTCTGCTTTCGCAGAGACTGAGGTTCACGGGAGTCAGCATTCACATTCATTTGCTTGCCTTTCTTTTGTCTGCTCTCATTTTTAAAAATTGACTTTAAAGGCCAAGGATACAAAAATACTTGGCTTTATATGCTTTGCCCCCCGCCCCCCACCTGTTTGGTTATTTGATTGAAACACTTCTCTCTGATGGCAGAAAAGTCAACATGGTTTTTCTTTTAAAAAATTATTTCCAGAGTAACTAAAATATCAGTTTATTCTCCCATGTGCATACTGTGATGCTCTCAAGACACAATGGCTCATTAGTCAGCATTGACCAGCCTTAATGGTTACATGCAGGCATCCTCATAATGCCATAGTACCCTGGTGAGGCTGAATCCAGGTGCCTTTTTAACATTTCTTTGAAACTGTGTATTGCAATTTAACTCAAAGTATCCTTAAAACTATTTTTCAACTTGATATTGTTTGGTGCTAAGTCTCAATATGCTAAGCTGTAAATTGGAAGCAGTAAGAGCATCTAACCCTCTCAGAGTTGCTGTACGGATTGAAAGAGGAACAGCAGGGAAAGTGCTTAGCAGTCCAGCTCCTGACACATAGTGAACACTCAATAGATAGTAGCACTACCATAGATAGATAGATAATAGCACTACCATGATAGATTATATCCTGTGGTTGAGAATGCAGCCTGCTACTATCCTGACCCTCGGCTAGAGTAGTGCCAAGCCACCTTTGAACCTCATTAGTAATCTAGAGAACGCATTGTTCACAGGAAAGAAACATGCATCTGGTGAACTACTGCTGCAGGCGAGTTGCCTCAGGAAAGTTGTAAACTAAAGTCTGTGCTTATCAGAAAGAATGTGATAAGAATTCTTCAGGAACAATTGCCTAGAGAAAGCTTAGATTTGACTAGGTCACATTAAAAATGACACAAAGCAGTCAACTTTCTCTACTGCTAAAGGATGACAGAATAATCATGGAAAAATGAAATCCACAGTTGATCTCAAAGTTGTGTTTTAACCTTTAATTTCAAATTCATAGCTTACCAACTTATTCTCCCGATGCCTTCCATCTGAATAGCCCCATATAGATTTTAGCCTTGCCACTCTCAGTGTGGTCTACTGGGAGTATCTATATCACCTGCAATTGTATTAGAAATGCAGAACTCACACCCTGCCCCAGGCCTACCTAATTAGAATCTGCTGGTTAATAAGATCTCCAGGTGATTCCTCCGCACATTGAATTTGGAGAAGCGCTGGTGAGTAGAGTTCTTTCACCTAAAATACCTCATCCAATCCTCTTAAAAGCCAGTGTGGTGTATTATCCTATTTCACAGGTAAGGAAACTAAGACCTTTATGTTAAATGTCTAGCCTGTGGTCACACAATGTTAAGGTATCCAAGATGACACTCAAAAGCAGATCATCTGACTTCCAATCCCATGCTTTTCCCATTGTACTAAAACCATCTCTTTAAAACCAGAGAAAATGTACCTATTTAGTTTGATATGTAAAATGGATTGAAGATGGGTGACAGGGCACGGGCAGGAAAAGAAGATACCTAGAGCCTTGGTCTGGTCAGTCCACAGAAAGGACAACCATGCCCTGATTGGTTGCAAGTCAAATATAGTGATGAAAAGTCATTGCCAAAATCACTCATAATTATCATCTCAGAAAGGAAGTGAGCATTTGGATAAATTCAGATAAATAGGCACTAACATTAGCTGGTCATCAAAAATGTAAGGAGCCAGTTATTATGAAAGTTCTGAACAGCCCACTTACAACTTCCCTGGACAATGTAACCTCTATCATTGCCCACTGATGTGGCAATAATCTACTAGCATCTTTCTGACTATAAGCTCTAGAACCCAGCACATTAGTTGGCCAACAAGTTTCCCTTCCCAGGGTGCACTTGTATGTTTGGATTTCTTAGAAGAGAAACTAAACTTTATAAACAAAAGAAAATGTGTGCAAGTATAAACTGCCACGCTCAGAATTGCTTAAATCTTGTTATTATTTTTAATTTTTATAGATTGAGGGGGTGCACATGCATATTTCTTATATGAATATATTGCATTGTACCCAATAGGTAATTTTTCAACACTCACTTGCTTCCCATTCTTCCACCTTTTATAGTCTCCAATATCTATTATTACATTCTGTATGTCTATGTGTAGTCCTTGTTTAGCATTCATTTATAAGTGGGAGCATGTGGCATTTGACTTTCTGTTTCTGAACTGTTTCACTTAAAATAATGGACATGATTTCATTTTGTTAATGGCTGAGCAATGTTCCATGGTGTGTGTGAACATGTAACACACACACACACACACACACACACACACACACACACACCACATTTTCTTTACCCATACCACATTTTCTTTGCCCAATTCTTTGTTGACAATACCACATTTTCTTTACCCATACCACATTTTCTTTGCCCAATTCTTTGTTGATGGACAGGTCAATTTCATATTTTTGCTATTGTGAATAGTGCTGCAATAAACATACGAGTGCAAGTGTCTTTTTGATACGATTTATTTCCCTTTGGGGAAATACCTAGATACCTAGCAGTGGGATTGCTAGATCCAATGATAGTTCTATTTTTAGTTTTTTGATAACTCTCCATACTGGTTTTCATAAAGATTGTATAATTTACATTCCCAACAACAGTGTATAAGCATTTCCTTTTCTCCACAACCTCACCAATACTGTTGGTTTTTGACTTTTTAATACTAGCTGTTCTAACTGATGTAAGATGATATCTCACTGTGACTTTAATTTGCATTTCTGTGATAATTAGTGATGTTGAGCATTTTAATTATTTGAATCTTGTATTAGCATCCTACTGCAGCCATAGCAAATTACCTCAAACTTAGTGGCCTAAAACAATACAAATTTGTTATCTTAGAGTTCCAGCGATCACATGGCTAAAAGTCAAAGTATTGGCAGAACTGCATTCCTTTCTGAAGGCTCTAAGGAACAGTTTCCTACTCAGATGAGTTGTTGGCAGAACTCAGTTCCTTGTTATAGGGCCGGACTCTCCATTTTCTTGTTGGCTTTCAACTGAGGCCCACTCCCATCATCTATAGGTTGCTACATTCCTTGACTTTTGGCTTCCCTCCTCCATCTTCAAAGCCAACACAGCAAGTCAAGTCTTTCTCAAATGTCATCACTCTGATCCACTCTTCTGCCTTCCTGTTTTACTTCTAAGGATTCCTGTCCTTCTAAGGACATTGGGCCTACCTGGATAATTAAGGATAATCTCCCCATCTCAAGATCTATAATTTTTTCATATCCACAAAATCTCTTTTGCTATGTAAGGTAACATATTAACAGATTTTAAGGATTAGGAGGTAGACATCTTTGGGTGAGCCATTATTCTACCAAGCGCAGATCACTTCTGTCATTCAGGGCTTTAAATAGTGTCATGTACAATAACTTGTCTGTGGAAATGATTGGGAGTGGATAGGCATGAGTCTCCTTACTACTCTTTGCAAATAAATTAAACAGATGACATTTGAAACACTGGGATCAGACAACAGGACAGACTCCTAGTATATATATGTTGCACAAACTTTCTCTTCTTGAAGCTGTGTCAGAGTATGGCCCAGATCACAACTAGACAATTGTCCATCTACTCATGAATAGTATCAGAGCATGAGCACAGAATATGGTTGGGGGTTACTTGTGATCACATTGAGATATGACGTATCTTACGTTCAAACTGTGCTGAGAGTCCATCTTTTTTTTTTTTTTTTTTTTTTTTTTT
>NW_007247478.1:269372-283836 GCF_000164805.1 Carlito syrichta
TCCCAGAGTTTGATCCTGTTTCCCCACCCACCTCCCTCCTCTCCCTGCCCCCACCCAAGTCACCACGTACTGGGCATAAAACGTCCCCTGGCTACCTCTCAGTCTGCTCAGCTGTGTGCTTCTTGGAGGCCCACTTTTTCCTATTCATATCTGGATCCAGCATGCCCTTGTTTGGAAACAGAAGCCAATATTTTTATTTTTATTTATTTATTTATTTATTTATTTATTTATTTTTGAGTTGGAGTCTCACTCTGTCGCCCAGACTGGAGTGCGGTGGCCGCTCCCGGCCACCGCAGACTCGACCTGTTGGGCTCCAGCGATCCTTCCGCCTCAGCCTTCCAAGTAGCTGGAATTACAGGCATGCGCGACCACGCCTGGCTGATTTTTTGATTTATTGTACAGATGAGGTCTCGCTGCCCAGGTGGGTCTCGAACCCACGGGCTCAGGCAATTCACTCACCTCAGCCTCCCAAAGGCACGGGATTACAGGCTGAGCCACTGAGCCCGGCTCAAGAGTCCATCTTAAGGAGGAGGACAAGCCTCTGGGGACTCAGGCCCCCTTGCCACCCCACATTCCTTTTTTCCACCAGAGCAACTGTTTTTATCTGCTTTAGATATGTTTCTGTGTACACTTTTATTGGACAAATGAGCTGAATAGATTTTCAGGGTGTGAAAAAGATGAGGGAAGATTTCCAAATTGCTGACACAGATAGATAGGTTCTTCTCACCCCCTGACTAGAAAACATTTCAGTGTTTGAAAGTGTCTGACCCAGTGTGGTGACGCAGACGTAGTGTTCACGTTCTAGAACCCAGATTTTAGATAGGAAAAAGAGAGGAAGAGAGGTAAGATCAACTGTGGGTATTGAGTCCATCCCTTCAGGGTCATCCTTTTGCAACTTGATGAAATCAAAGATGAAACGATTACAAATTATCTCTTAGACAGACACTTGATTTCTATAAAACAGGAAAATGAAATGGTCATGTTGACGAAATTTGTACAAGTCTCAACCAATGGAAAGGGTCTTATACAGGACTCTCCCATCAAATATTTCCTGCTGCGTGCCTTTGGCAAGTTCTGGGCCTTGTGAAATGTGTTGCCAAGATCAATACCCTGTGGACTTGCTTGTCAAATCTTCCCATGTACGTTTCCCACTACAAAGTCATTACCCCTTGTGGAACTTTTCTTTTCTGATGCCCACACAGCTTGATTGAGCAGAATGGCCAATTCATCATCCTTGTTTATCTCCAGAGAAGGGAATTTACAGTTAAATTAGAATTAGACTCAAACAGCACTGATGCAGATGTTTGACTTTCTGTAGGCTGTTAATCTGAATTAGTGAAAAGTCTGACTTATTAAATAACCCTACAGAAATGCAGTTTTAATCCTCTAAGTTTCATACAATAGCATTGTGACTGATATAGTATTGTCAGGAGCAGAACATTTCAGACCTACCTTAAAGAGCAGATTGGATTGCCCAAACATCTCCTCTCACATTTTCTCCTAAGGTTCACAGGCTCCCTTTAAATCTCCTATACACTTTAGCTTCATAAGGATTACAATCTTTGAGTCTGATGACACTGTGAAGATCATTTAACCCTACTTCAGACCCACAGTAGGAATCCTCCTACCATGTTCGTTGCAGCTGGCTGGCTATCTGGTCACCCACGGGCACAGGGTTCACTGATCTGCAAGGTAGTGCATTCTTTCTGTGGCCAGCCATAAGTTTTTAAAGGTTTTTCATAGCCGGGCTCGGTAACTCAGCCTGTAATCCCGCGCTTTGGGAGGCTGAGGTGAGGCTGTGGTGACTGTGTGCCTGAGCCCGTGGTTCGAGACCCACCTGGACAACTTGGTGAGACCTCATCTATACAATAAATCAAAAAATTAGTCGGCCATGGTAGCACGTGCCTGTAGTTCCAGCTACTTGGAAGGCTGAGGCAGAAGGATTGCCAGAGCCCAGTGGGTCGAGGCTGCGTTGGCCAGGAGCGTGCCACTGCACTCCAGTCTGGGCGATGAAGTGAGATTCCAACTCAAACAAAAAAAAGTTTTTCATGATGCTGAGCTGAAATCTTCCTGACTAAATCTCTGACTCATTGGTCCTGTATTTACCTTGGAAGGCACTCAGAACTCCTTTCCCTATAGGACAGATCTTCAGGTTGTCTAGAAACTGTTGTGATATGAAACCCACCCCTAATCCAGGGTCTTCTTCAGGCAAAATATCCCAGTTTCTTTACTGTGACTTTTGGACTCTTCATCTTTCTTGCATCTGCTCATCAATTATGGTATCACATATTGATCCCCTTATTTCATAAGAGGCCTGGACAGTCAAAGCATAGAGAGATTGTCATGTATAGAGACTAGAGTGCCTGGACTATGTCTTAAAACCCATCTTTCTCCCCTGATACTCTCAAGCCTCAAGGCTAACCCTGCCTGGAGAAAGTAACTCCAATCCCTCCCCATCTACTCTCCCACTGGCCTGCTCTTTGATTTCCGTTTCCCAACTTGGATTCCCCCACCAAGGTCATGGACTTACTAAACTGACTTATTTGTCCTCAGTCTGGCCTGGGACAATAAAGACCTAATGTATGGGTTTGAGATTAAAATGAGGTTTCATTCCACTCAGTAAAGACAGCTCACTCTGATGAATATGATAGCAAAATCTGATCTTTGAAAAGGTTGAGAAGTTGACTTTGAAGTCATCACCAATGTGGGTCCTTTGAGAAGTTTGAATGCATTAGGGGTGAAGTCACAAAGTATACTTTTAATATTTACTGATTATGGAGTGGATGCTTTAATATATCAAATGTTAATTATTTTTAGTACCAGAATTATCTTTGTTGTAACCACTAGCATTCTTTTTAAAAGCAGTATATTGAAATATGAGAGTAAATGATGCGTGGGAAATAATTTTTATATAGTCTTGGTGAATGAGGAATGTGTAAATTGCACATTAGTTTTTCATCTCCTAGGCAGAATCAAGTATTGCATGGACTGGCTTCATTCATAGCCACTTTAATATACATTTGAAAAATAAATTAGCAATGTAAGAAAATAAATGAAGCAGAAGTGGGAATTTAACTAGCTGAACAGCTAACTGATTTCAGTAAAGAACTGAAATTGAAATATTGTGATGCTTTACCAACTTGAGAGCTCCATGGTATATTGTAGACAAGAATTTGGCCCTACGCCAACTATTTTGATAGCGGCAATATTGACGTTTGTCCTTCGTGGGAAGGCAGTGTTTTGGCTTCATACTCACTTATAGTCCCCGGGAGCTGTCCCAGCTGGGCAGGAGTTAGGCCACAGAAAGTGAGGCCCAAACTCAGATGTGGAACTTACATTCCTCAGCAGACTGGGTGCAGCAAGAGTCTCCAGCAAGCCCATGAGCAGCAGATAGAGAATAGAGGCACAAGAAGATGCTGATTCTGGAGACCAATTTACTTCCATTTAAGCAACCTTCATTCCCTTCCACAAATGCTGGCTCTCCCTGTTTCCAGCTCATTAAGACCCTGAAGCCCTTCACCCCTAGTTTGAGTTCTCATGGTGTCCCCTCCCCCGAAGTTCACCTTCCCTGTCATCTCTAAGTATGTACATGTAAGCATGAAAAGCTTATGTACTTCTTGTTCTTCCTTTACTCATTTCCTCTAAGTGGTCATTGTCAATGATGACAATCCATGAACTCCTTCCTGAGAATACAGCAACAGATTTAGCTGTAACAATTCTTTTATTATTTTTTATTATTATTATAAAGATGTGGGGTACAATTCAGGGTTAGGTATACAACATTGATTATACAGTTACCCTTGTTGATGAGGTATGCCCTTCCATCCCCTAGCAGTCTCCCTCAACTGCCAATCCCACCTCTCCTCCCCTGACAGTTTCCCACTACTGCCAATCCCTTTCTTATAGTAATATAATTGTTCAAGGTCCACTTATGAGTGAGAACATATGGTGCTCTGTTCTTTGTTTCTGTGATAGATCACTGAGTATGATCGACTCCAAATCCATCCAAGTTGCTGTGAAGTCCATATATTTGCCTTTCTTTATGACTGCATAAAATTCCACTGTGTATATGTATCATATTTTCTTTATCCTGTCCAGCTTCGATGGGCAACATGGATGGTTCCATGTTTTTGCTATTGTGAACCAGTTGTAACAATTCTTAAGAGTGATAAGTCTCAGTCAAGGTTGCCCTTATATTTGCAATGTTTTTTTTAAATTTCATGTCTATAATTATTTTTGCTTAAAATATATTGTAGTCAATTTTTCATATATAGTGTCTATCCACATCTGTGATCTCTTATTCACAATTCTAAAATTCAAAAATTTATCTGAGAACTCTTATTTTTACTGAGTTTGAGACAAACGTATGTGATGATAAAACCAGACCTAAACTTACATGATGATATTTGTTTAAAGTATTTATTTATTCCTCTTACTGTGAATGTTACTGCAGCAATATCAGCAAGTTTTATTAAGGGGTGTTTCTTCAGATCTCACTGAGAGTATTACATATATATGTATATTATATTCAGCATATTACTTTTTAAAATTAAAAGATCTTAATGCCAAAATGCGTCTTCCTCAGAAGGGCTTTGGATAAGGAACGTGAATACAAAACATAAACATACACACACATCAAATTTTCTACTAAACCCATGAAATGTTTATTTAGTTGAGGAATAAGTTGATTTTGGTAAATCACACACCTGTGCTTCATGCATGTTGCCTTAGAGTTTGGTTTTGAAAGAGTAATCTCTAGGATTGTTTTGTTTCTTATAAAAATTGCTCACAAATAATCCAGTAATATCCCAAAGTAAGTCTAGAGCCTATTTTAGTTTGGCAATATCAGGATGACCAGTTTCTTATAAGAAGCCAGAAACCAATGTGTAAATGAGAAAGAATACCAGGAAACAGTCTTTTCACTGGAGAATCATAAACGTGGATACAAATTCGATTTTATCTCTCAATCTACCACCCAGTATTTTTGGTGTTGCAGATGCTTTGTGTTACATTTGAAAATTTACTTGGGGAGAATTGAGGCCAGGTTAGCCTAATCTCTGGATTAGTCTCACTTAGATTTATGTTCTCTCAATCTTTATTTAGTAACCAATGACAAAAACAATCGATTAGATTTAAAGGGTGCTTTGCATAAATAGGAAGTCATTACTGGCACTAAAGAGAGATCCGCGAAGGAATGCAGGAAAATAAGAGCCCTGAGTTATAAGTCTCCTCCCCTTCCCCCTACCACTGGGGAAAGATACACAGTTCCCAGGAGACACAGTAGTCCTGGATTTCTTGTGCTTTCCCTAATCTCTTGATGTACTTGGCAGAGGAATGTACTTACAGATAGCATTTACTTAGCAGATAGCATTTTAAAATGAGCTTTCCCTCTATGAAAGAAATTGCATACCTACGAGATTAAAGGGCCAGTCTTGGGGGATGGAAGGCACAGGTAATGGAAAGGCTCTATATGCTGGGTGGTGACTTATGAGGAGCCCATGCTGGCTTCAAATAGATCCCACTCCTTCACAAGCAGTAGCTGAGTAAGGCTCCAGCCCAGCAGGTAAGAACTACAATGTTGAAGAGACTCTGGGGAGGGCGAGGGTGTGGGGTGGAGGCATGGACTCCTTTGGGGTTAAAAAAGGAATAAAGATCTATGCTTCTAGAGTCTTGGACAGGGGGATCCTTGGAGCTCCTCTTTGTCAGTTTAAAGGTGGGGCCACAGGACCAAGTGACCTCCAGGGCCGTGATTGGGCTCTTCTGATTCAGTTGCTGCTTCAGATTTGGGGAATGTGAGACAAGGTGCTGCAGCATGTGTGCAAAAGACAGGGAGGACCAGGTGAACGGGCAGGCAAAAAGGTGGGCCAGACTCCCAGTGTCCCCCTTCCTGTGAACTAAACTGATCTCCAAAGGGGAACTAGGCTGAAGAGACAAAGGGAGATGAGACCCCTTCTTTACATTTCAAGCTTCATTTCTAAGAGAAAGCAGAGCAAAACAGTCGAAAGAGATGATGAGGAAAAGGACAGAAAAGCAATGGTGTACCCCAGGGTGCTAAGAGGCAGCTGAGGCTGATTTGTTATGGGGCACAGAGAGCAAACGATCGGTAAAGAGGAGTATTGATTATCAATAAAGGCAGAGTAGCAAATGGTGTCACTGTCCAAACTCTTTGCTTGGTCAACTTTACAAATTTAAAATCAATCATTGCAGTTTGTTGGTCCCTTATGATCATTCCTCCTGTTAAGAGTTTTACAACAAATTTACAAAAAAACAGTGGAGAAGACCAAGAAGCACACTTTCTTTCCCTTATTCATACACCCAATAGACAGCAATGGAGGACAAACTCAAGTCACTTTGCACCAGGCCCTCAGCAGTGAATATGCTCAGCCCAGCCATCACCCTTGAGGGAGCTGGAAGCTGCGTGCTCCTCTTGGGTCTCCAACTAGTTGTGAGGCAGAAGCAAGTCCCTCCCCCTTTCTAGGCCTCAGTTTCTTTCAATTAAAATGATTTTTGAATTCACTCCTTCTTGGTAATAAGATTATACTGTATGTTTAGCTAAGATCAGAGCCTCTCAACAAACCTGTGGGATATTGGACAGGAGAAACATAGAAAATAAAAAATTACCTGCACTGGAAAAAAATTGGGACAGGTAAACATTTAAGGCTCTACTTCTGTATCTGCATCGGGAAAGGCATGCAACCTTGGCTTAAAGTTTTCTACTTCTGTATCTGCATTGGGAAAGGCATGCAACCTTGGCTTAAAGTGAGAGTGACAAGGCTTTTTGGGAGGCAAGGCAGTGTGATGGAAACCGAAAGAACTTGGATACACATAGGCCTGTTTCTCCTCAAACCTTTGAACGTGAGCCTGTCACTGGGCCTCTTGAGCCTCATGCTTCCTATCTGTAAAATAGGGATGGTGCACTCTACTCTGCCAGTATTACACTGATCATAGGCCCTTCTGCTGAACTGGGCTGTGGTCCATCCAGTTTGAGACTGAATGATGAAATGAATGATGTCATTTTTCTTTCAGTTCACCCTTGGCCACTACCCAGCCTCCAT
This sequence comes from Carlito syrichta, assembly GCF_000164805.1. NCBI lineage: Eukaryota > Metazoa > Chordata > Mammalia > Primates > Tarsiidae > Carlito > Carlito syrichta. Next base: position 276,428 of record NW_007247478.1, read on the forward strand.
CCGCAGTGCAAACCAGTGGGGGTTCTGGCAGCTCCAGTGAGTCAGAGAGCAGCTCCGAGTCTGATTCAGACACTGAAAGTAGCACCACTGACAGCGAATCTAATGAGGCACCTCGTGTGACCACTCCAGAGGTAGGTGAAGTTACCAGAGTTCCAAACATCCTTTCCCCCAGGTAGCACCCCCAACACCTACACACACATACCCATTTTTGACCCAATAATTACTTTAGCACGGTAGCTATTTCAGAAAAGTATCCAGATAGTTGATAGCTTTTTTCTTTAAAACATACATTCACACAGTCCCTAACATACGTACATTTCTTGCTATGTGACTCATTTGCTGTGTGACTCAGCTTCTCTGAGCCTCAAGCTTTCTCATGTCTAAAACTAAAACAGTAATGACTGGGTTAGCAGCTTATCTTTTGAGAGAGCCAGTGGAGCCAGTCAAAACCAACTTTTGGCCTTGGGGAACACCAACCCTTACTCTAGATTAAATTATAAATTGCCATTTAGTAAGAAAGACCCCAAAAACGTGGTTTTCTTTAAAGGTAAAGTGTTGATTAAAAGGTCACATACTTTTTATGTCCATTTGCATTTTTAAATGTGTTTAATAATAATTCATAAAAACATTTAAAACTCAGCATGGAATACCAAAATAGTACCTTTGAAATAAAAGAATTTGCTTTTTGTTCTCTCTGAGTTCAGGATGGCTGTTTAGTTCCCCCGAGCCTGCATTTGATACAGCAAGGAAATCGCCTCCATGGCTCTTCATACACTTGTTTTTTTCTTTTTTCTTTTTGAATTGGAGTCTCACTCTGTTGCCCAGACTGGAGTGCAATGGAACGCTCCCAGCCACCGCAGCCTTGACCTGATGGGCTCCAGTGATCCTTCCGCCTCAGCCTTCCAAGTAGCTGGAACTACAGGAGTGCACTACCATGCCTGGCTAGTTTTTGGTTTATTGTAGAGACTAGGTCTCGCCAAGTTGCCCAGGCTGGTCTTGAACCCACAGGCTCAGGCAATCCACTTGCCTCGGCCTCCCAAAGTGCTGGGATTACAGGCTGAGCCACCGAGCCTGGCCTATACACTTGTTTTTCAAACAGAAGGAGGCAGTAGTCATATTACTACTATTAATAATAGCAAACACTTACTGCACATGGTTCACGTGTCAGACACTGTGCTGAGATCTCGACTTGCATTTTCTCATTTCATCCGCATAACAACCCTATTATCATTTTACAAATGAGAGAATAAGGTTCTGACAGGTTAAAAAAGAGCTCTCCAAGATTTCATAGATACACAGTGGTAGAGCCAGGACTGAAACCCAGGCCCATGTGATGCCAGAGCTGATGTTATCCACCCCAGAGCTCTGCTGCCCATGGTGGCAGCTGATACTGTTTCCTCAGCTCTTACCTCCATTGTCCTGTGCAGGTTGAAAACACAGCTACTCAAGTGTTTTTAATTCTGTCACCCTCTATTGGCTGGTGCCATAAGCCTCAGCTGATGGCTTTCAAAAGAAGAGCTCTTCTAATAAAAATGATGGCTCTTTTAGTTCAGCTGGCAGAATTCAGACTTGGGAATCAAGGCCCTGAATAGCACGCATCATTGCCACGGCTTAAAAGTGGATGCTAATGTCTGCATGCATGTCCCCATAAATTGCTTATTGCCCATACACTGAGGAAAGTGCAGTTTTGTTTTTTCTGTTTTTTCTCGGAAGTCAAATCTTTTCATCCTTCAGTAAAAATACAAAAGGCTTGCTCTGTTTGCAGTGAATGACAGTATCACATAGGAGCACTGGCACACTGGTGGATAGAAAGCCTTTCCGAATTACACTTGAGGTGCGCTTACATTCCTTTTCAGGAACAAAGGCTATTACCTCTGCCTCCTGGTGAGAGGTTGAGTGATGATTCCTACCAAAGGATTTTAGGAACAGGTTTCCCTCTCAGGCACCCCTGCCTACCCACTAGAACATCTCTCTGTGAATAATTCTTTTCTCCTGGCCAGAGTGCAGAATATTTCAGAGGAGGAGTGGAAATTAGATTAAATAAGTAGACTGTTGCTGGTTTGTATCTGGCTATCTAGGTAATTTGATTATTGTTGCTAGTGCATGTATGTAGGCAAGTGTAGGAGTGTGTGTGTGTTTGTATACGTGTGAATGGTCACTAAACAACCCAAACTTTATTAGCAGTCACTGGGCAGAGGATTCTCCTGAATTCTTCCCAAATGTAAAATTCATTCTTGCTGCTTTTTCTCAATCCACAGCCTGAGCCACCCTCAACCAATAAGTGGCAGCTGGATAAATGGCTTAACAAAGTGACATCCCAGAACAAATCATTTATCTGTGGCCAAAATGAAACACCCATAGAGACCGTTTCTGTGCCTCCTCCAATCATCCAACCAATGGAAGTCCAGATCAAAGTGAAGCCAAACCCCAGCCAGGTCCTGGCTGAACCCAAAGAAAGGCCTCTCCTCAGTCTCATTAGGGAGAAAGCCCGTCCGCGGCCCACCCAGAAAGCTCCAGAAACAAAGGCTTTGAAGCATAAGTTGCCATCGGCCATTGAGACAGCTTCTCAAAGGACAATTGGAAAAAAACAGCCCAAGAAGGTTGAGAAGAACACTAGCATCGACGAGTTTACCTGGCCTAAACCAAATATTACCAGCAGCACTCCCAAAGAAAAAGAAAGCGTGGAGCTTCCTGACCCACCAAGAGGCCGTAACAAAGCCACAGCCCATAAACCAGTCCCTAGGAAAGAGCCAAGGCCTAACATCCCCTTGGCTACTGAGAAGAAGAAGTACAGAGGGCCTGGCAAGATCGTGCCAAAATCCCGGGAATTCATTGAAACAGATTCTTCTACATCTGACTCCAACACCGATCAGGAAGAGACCCTGCAGATCAAGGTCCTGCCTCCTTACATTGTTTCTGGAAACAATACTGCCAAATCCAAGGAAACCTGTGGTACCAACCTGGCCCTTGGCACCTTAATCAGCAGCAGCAACAACAACAACAACTTATCCATCAGTAATGAGGAGCCACTTTTTTCACCTATTCCTGTCATGCAGAGTGAGCTTTTGTCTCCTCTACGTGATCATGAGAATCCGAAAAACCTCTGGGTGAAGATTGACCTCGACTTACTCTCTAGAGTACCTGGCCACAATTCACTTCAAGCAGCACCTGCCAAGCCAGACCACAAGGAGACTGCCACAAAACCCAAGCGTCAGACTGCTGCTGCAGCAGCTGTGGAAAAACCAGCCCCGAAGGGCAAACGTAAGCACAAGGTAAGTTGCCCAAAATGGCCTTTCAAGTAATTGTGAACAGTCACTGGCCATTGTCTAACTTGACCTTGAGTCCCATTTTCAAGGAGGCAAATGGCAATGGATTGCTGCCTTTGCTGAGCATGATGATGCTTTCCATGAGTAATACGGTATTTGACGTGACCAGGGAGGAAGACCTAGGAATGATCAGGCTTAGGCAGCCAATGGCAAGCATGTCCATTATGGCACATGAGGGATTATAATGTATAAGAAAGAAGAATATGGACAGAGTCTCCTTCCCCAGGGATCTAGTCCCTGGAGGCAGCTCCTTAAGCTGTTCTGATTTTTACAGACTTATGTATCATTGCTCTGAAATCTCTACCCCCTTCATCAGCAGGTCACCTATGCACCCACAGTGTCCAAATGCATCTCTAGGGCTTTCTCATTTCTCTGGACAAATATTAGTATCCCCACAGCCCAGTTGTACTTTGAGTTTTCTGGCTCCTACCAGCCAAATGTTTTTCCCAGCTGCTAGGATCACTTATCTATGACCTAGGTAGTAGGCTTGACTTGTGAAAATCTGTCCTGCAAGAGGTTAGGGCTGAACTCCCAGGCTATAAAGTATAATCCAAAGCTAAAATCCAGAATGGCCCTTTCCATTTGAGATATGTCTACAGAGATGTGTTTATATCCCATAAGCTCCTATGTATCTCCAGATATCAGGGTAGTTTTTTAAGAGTGACGTTGTCTTTTGATGATATTCAGGTAATTTTATTTCTAAGGTGGCCATATTGGCTAGAGAGGAGTTTCCTAGTCCTTTCCCTATTTCATCATGTCTTTCCAGGAAAGACTTAAGTAGGGTCAGGAATGACTCCGATTTCTCATTGAGCAGCAGCCCCACCTGTAGCCAGCCCCTACTACTGAAAAAGAGACTGCAAGAATGATTTAAATCTTCATTCAGCTTGACTTTACAAGTTAAACATACAAGATATCTTCTCTGAGTTGTACACCAACATACTCAATGAAAATACAGGTTGTACATCTCAAATCTGGAAATCTGAAATCCAAAATCCTCCAAAATCTGAAACATTTTGAGCACCGACATGATATTCAAAGAAAGTGCTCATTGATGCTTTGCAGATTTTGGATTTTCACAATTAGGATGCTCAAACAGTAAGTATAATGCAAATATCCCCCAATCCAAAAGCATCCCAAATCTGAAACTCTTCTAGTGCCAAGCATTTCTAATAAGGGATACTCAACCTGTACTCAAAAATAGGGACCAAGAAAACTGGAATCTTTTCCCTAACACTAATTCTCCACTCTTAGTGACAATGGTACAACCTTCAGAACAAGCACATGCAAAAGCCCAAAGGTGTGCCCTATACATGGTTCAATTCCTTGCATGGTGTTGATTGTATACACAACCTTCCAAGTCACCCACAATTTTCTTTTTTTTTGGAGTTGGAGTCTCACTTGGTCGCCCAGACTGGAGTGCAGTGGCCGCTCCTGGCCACCGCAGCCTCGACCTGCTGGGCTCCGGCGGTCCTTCCGCCTCAGCCTTCCGAGTAGCTGGAATTACAGGCATGCGCTACCACGCCCGGCTGATTTTTTGATTTATTGTAGAGATGAGGTCTCGCTGCCCAGGCGGGTCTCGAACCCGCGGGCTCAGGCAATTCACTCACCTCAGCCTCCCAAAGGTGCAGGATTACAGGCTGAGCCACCGAGCCCAGCTACACCCACAATTTTCATGTTGCTTGGACAGGATGTATGCCGTGTTTGAGTTACAATGTTAATTTCTAAACTACTCATTTGTGGGGGTGTTTTAATGGGAAAAGTGTCTGAAAATGACAGATTCTCTTTACTTTTGTTATGAGATTCCTATGCCACCTAATCTTCAATCAGAGGTTCACATTACAGTTCAACTCTCTCAAATGAAACTTCTTGGGAGGGCTAAACTAGGCAAGACTGATTGCTTTTCTGTCTAATCAGAGGGCACATTTAACTCTCTTACCTAATCTAGAAGTTAAAACTGTCTATCTTGTTCATTTTTTAAATGCATAAAACGTGATTGTCTAAATGTGCCATGTATTTCAAGCTCGGTGTGTTTTTTTCTCTGTTACAGCCAACAGAAGTTGCAGAGAAGATTCCTGAGAAGAAGCAGCGCCTGGAGGAGCCCACGACTATCTGCTTGCTCCCCCCTTGCATCTCACCAGCCCCACCTCACAAGCCTACCAACGCAAGAGAGTGAGTTTGCCCTGGCTCTGTAAGACTGTTCAGACTCCTAAGAAATCCCAATTGAACCCGTTTTGGGAATCTTGTCCCACAGAAATGTAAGGTAAAAGACAGGAGTCCCTTAGTGCAGGCCTGACAACTGTCCCTGGCCACTGGTCTAACAAGGGTGTGATAAAGGGGGGCTGCCACTCAGAGTGAGCTTTTAGCAATATTTCTTTGCTCCGATTGATCACTGAAATGAGCCGAAACAAAGTTTTAGCACTAAGTGAAGGGTAAAAGGAAGTAAATAAATTAAAAAGAGGAAGCATCAAGAGAATCCCTATCCCTTTAACCAGATCACCTGCTTCTGGCCAATGTTCCATTCTGATGGTGATTAATCACTTTCCCTAGAAAAGCAATCCCTCCATCTTGCCAGCATGACACAGCTGCTTCCTTTTTGATGTCATTACTTAACATTAATATGAAGCTTGAGGACCAGTAGCTGCATCCTGAACTCCACAGAGGTCAGGGGAATGACATGTCTGGTGAGGCCAGAAAGATGAACTGTCTGGGAGTTGCTCTCCCCCGGGACAGTGTCAGGGAAAGCTGGCTAGGAATGGATACGTTAATTCCAACCAGCTGGCACCTCTTCTCCCTTCTCTATGAGAACGATTCCAGGGTTGGGCAGGAGGTCTCCTTGTCCCCTCCTCATTCAAACAGCATCAACGATCCCCAGAGAAGTCCTGCCCATGTTTTTGCCAAGTGTCGTAACTGAGTTTTTCTGTCTTATAAATATCACTTAACTAACAATCATGTCAGCTACTTGAACCATTCTGTCTGAGTAATTATTGCCATAAATTCATTCAACATTAGAGATCACTTCCATCAAAGCCCAGTTTTGGAGCCTATTAGCAGCCCAGAGCAGAGAGGCAATCTGGATAACTGCTGCTAACAATTGATTTCACAGATTAGTGTTTAACATCAGTGATAAGGCATCAATCTGCCACAGATAAGATGTTGGAAATAAGTTATCAGTTTACATTTGTCTAGACCTTTGTTGTTTTGAGATGAAAGGTAGGAAAAGACCAATTACCACTGGATCTGCCTGGTATAATAAGGAGACTTGAGTCCTGGGCTGGCCATTTCCCTGAGGATCAGTAGCTATTTGTAAGGTGCATCTGCATTCTCTGATTGAACGTTGCTCTGAAACATCCCTTCATACCCGTGGAGTCTCAGAACTAGAGATCCTTCCAGGGGAGCAAGGACCCCCTTCACCTCCAGGTAGACAGGCATGTGAGGAAGTATGTTTCTCAATGGTCAGACATGATCATTCCACGGCCCTTCTCTTTATGACAAAAATGTCATAGCTGCGGTGACAACCCTTCTCCAGTTCCCAGGATTTGACCAGAGTAGACCATCTAAAGAGGTGGGGGCAGCCGGGCTCGGTGGCTCAGTCTGTAATCCCCCGCCTTTGGGAGGCTGAGGTGAGTGGGTTGCCTGAGCCCGCGGGTTCGAGACCTGCCTGGGCAGCGAGACCTCATCTCTACAATAAATCAAAAAATCAGCCGGGCGTGGTAGCGTATGCCTGTAATTCCGGCTACTTGGAAGGCTGAGGCAGAAGGATCACCGGAGCCCAGCAGGTCGAGGCCGTGATGGCCGGGAGCGGCCACTGCACTCCAGTCTGGGTGACAGAGTGAGACTCCAATTCAAATAAAATAAATAAATAAATAAATAAATAAAAATAATAAAAAAATAAAGAGGTGGGGGCAATGGGGTGTTGATACACTCATCAGTTTCCACTGCTAGTCTCCCTTAGCAACCCAGTGGCCTGTCACTTGCTCCATCTTATGGAAGAGATGAAAAAGTAGTAAGTAAAGTGCTATTCATTTGAGTTGGCTCTCATCAAATGATGTCTTTAATTCATGATTTTTACAGTGTATCTGTTTT
>NW_007247478.1:283875-350944 GCF_000164805.1 Carlito syrichta
TGCTTATCAAACAGATTCAGGTCTCTGGAGTTGAGGAAGAATGAAGCAACAGCTGTCCTGTTAAGGGTCTTCTCCTGGGAACCCTCTCCTCAAACTTTATCTACTCTTTTGTGCCTTATTGGCCCTTCAAAGCAAATTCTTGAATATTTCTAGGAAACACATTCACTTTTCTAAAATAATATTCTAAATCCAGTAAAGATGCCACACCAGACTATGACAGCAGGAGTGCCCCATCTTCCAACAAAAGGACCCTGCTAAGCCCTCCACCCCTCTTCTTTGGAGCTTGAGTCACCAGCATGGGTTTTGAAGCATTGAGTGGGGGTGGTGACGTTCTCATCTGTTATCTCTTATTCTCCTCTGGCTTATTGGAAGAGGTACTCAAAGAAGCCAAAACTGTTCTTGTAGTTGGAAGTCATACAATGACAGAGGGGTCTCAAGAAAATGCTTCAGGATATCTTTCGCCAATGAAGTCATTAAAGACCTCATGGTTTCAGGTCACCGTTAAGCAGATGGAAAAAGGGCCAGGTCACTGATGCTCACTGCGCAAAGTGTACTGAGTCCCCACTGGCCAGTACTGTGACAGATGGGAGGGCTTTGCATAACTGTAGTAGCCAATGGCAAGTCAACTGCCTCTTAGGAGAGCTCTTCTACCTTGCAGTCACCACTCCCTTCTCAGACAACTCAAGTAATGGGAGAGTAGTTCTAGCTAATGAAGCATTCATCTTCTGTAAATGCTACAGCAATGCCTGACATCTGTATGTGTAAATTTCCAAAGGTCCAATGTCTCCATATTTATTACACTTAATGTAGCCTGATGTTTATGGAGTTTCTTCATGGACAAGAATCTTAATCCATATGTTCACCATCATTTCTATCAGGCATTACAACTATCTTAAAATGGTTATACACGTCAAAGCAATTATTAAAATCTATTGGAGAGTATTTTTAAATTAATTTTAATCGGTTGAGGTAATGACAGAAACAGTAATTTTTCAGTTTCATTGCATGACAAAAATTGACATAGGGCCACATTTATGAAGCCAAAGTTGGAGAAGATGACCCATATTATTACAATTGATGGATTTGTGCAACACAGTGAAAGTGGGACAAGGAGACTGCATTGGCTTTTACCATTTCAGGAAATCAAGTCACTTGAATGCTTGTTCATCTTTGATTTGTTGTTTTGAGATATTGTAAATCTATATTTCTAGACACTGACTGAAATTGACCAAGAGGAAAACATAAATTCTTGTTGACTTAATTTGCTATTGAAAATTGTAGTCAATAATCATGAAAAGTAAATGGCTGCACAGTGCAATATTAGTTGCCTAAGAAAAGATTAAAATTCAAGTAATCTTCATTGATTAGTCTAAGACAGTAACTAAAATGAAAATCCATGACCCAATTACCATGTTAAGCAGCTAGCATAAGGTCTTAGTTGTTCTGTCTTATTTGAAGTCTCAGTCTATTTGATGGTGCCCATTTCATGGGCACATAAATCAGTTTGAAAGCACAGTAATACTTCTAGGATCACAGATGTCTTGTGTGAATATGACCAAAGAATATTTTAAAATGGAGTTTTGTATAATGGAGTACTTTGGTTCTTCAATATAACAATTTAAGGTCAAGGGCTCATTATGCTTGGTGTTGGGGTAGCACATTCTGTCTGTACAAGTTGCAGTATATGTCACAGTAGTATTTAGTGTATTGCTTATTTTTAAGTAATGTATAAGCATAGTATTTTTTAAAAAAATATTCTTCCACTGATTGTTTATTATACTATTTATTGCATGATCGGGCAGTTTAGTCCTAGGGCAAAATAAGTAGGAACCATCCTGAAAAATGATGGGATTAAAGTCTGCATTGTATTTTCCATAAAAATCTAATTAACAGTAATCTTGAAAGGTTGCAAATATCACACTGTAGCACACTCCATTAGACATTTGCATTTGTCATGGAGTTGTGCTTCAAGGACATGAGGTTATTCCTTGGATGCATATGTATGCATATATCTAGATCTATATATACAAATGTCTATATAGATGTCTATATCTATGTCTATGTGCATTTTTATATATGCCCTTCAACATAAGTAAATTATTGTCAATTAAAATATGACTTTAGCTGAGAATAATAGCATCAATGGGAAAGTCAGAATAAAGAGAGATAAGACTTTATGAAATCCTACACTTTTTGTTTTCCATAGAAATAATTCATCCAGGAGAGCAAATAGAAGAAAGGAAGAAAAGCTATTTCCTCCTCCTCTTTCCCCACTGCCAGAGGACCCTCCACGTCGCAGAAATGTCAGTGGAAATAACGGTCTCTTCAATCAAGACAAGAGCATCTCCATGACTGGACAAATCACCTCTACCAAACCTAAGAGAAGTGAAGGCAAATTCTGTGCTACTTTCAGAGGAATATCCGTAAATGTAAGCATGTTGGAAGAAATATTATAATTGTCAGACAAAAGCAAGTTAATCCAGGTCATCTAACTTGACTTGACCAAATGGAGATGTTGCAAGGGGAGAGGAAAAAGAGGCAGAGAGGAAATACAGATGTGTGTGTGCATGTGGTGTGTGTGTGTGTGTGTGTGTGTGTGTGTGTGTGTTCACAAATACACAAACTCACAATTCAAATTTTAATTAGTCCAACTCAGCATGAATTTTTATTCCAGATTAACTTTTTATCTTACTTCCCCAAACAGATTGCACATGCAAAGATTCAGGGCCTTGGACATCATTTGGTCCAATCTCTTCATATCTTGGGGTTGGAGAGGACATTTCCATAATATTGACCACAGAATCTGGTACATGGTAGGCACTGATTATTTAGGGAATGAAAGACAAATGGATGGGATGATATTGTCCAAAGTCACTCAACTGGGGCTGGAACTTCAAGTTGTAGCTTTCCATCATCCTGTTTTGCAAATATGAATAGTATTGTAAAATAATGACTAAATAGGATAGAATTTAAAAGGAGAATATGCTGCTAAAATCACACAATAATGATTCTAAGCCCAACTGAAGGATTATCCAGTCCTCTGGATTTTCTGCACCGCTGGTTGATTAGCATAGGTAATTGAAAATGTTGTATCACATTTCCCTCCCAAACACAATTGTTTTTTCATTTGTCTCAGGTATAGGTACATGAACTGTGGAAACTAGTAACAGTGCCACTAGTGAATGTTAATGACAAATGTATCTGCCTTTCCATGTAAATGCATGTATGTTCAAATGTAACATTCATATGCATCTAATCTCCTTTAAATGTAACATAAAAAGTAAATGGGTAAACAAGATTTTTTATCAATATTTTTTATTATGATATTGTGGGGTACAGTTAAGGGTTAGGTATACAAATATGCTTCGTTCAGGCACCCTTGTTGATAAGAGGTGTCTCCCCATCCCCAAACAGATATTTACTACTGTTAATCCCATCTCCCTTCCCCTCCCACCCCCATAGTTTCCCACCACTGTCAGTCATTGGATGTTCAAAGTCCACTATATGAGTGAGAACATGTGATACTCAGATCTTTGTTTCTGTGAGAGGTCACCTGGATGGACTCTAGTTCCATCCAGGTTGCTACAAAAGTCATGATTTTGTTCTTTTTTATGGCTGCATAGTATTCCATTGTGTATATGTACCACATTTTTTTAATCGAGTCCTATTTTGATGGACAGCATGGTTGCTTCCAGGTTCTTGCTATTGTGAACAATGCTGCGATAAACATACGTGTGCAGGTATCTTTTTGATAGAGTGATTTGAGTTCTTCAGGGTATATTCCCAGTAGGGAGATTGCAGGGTCATATGGGAGGTCAATATTTAGAGCTTTTAGGAATCGCCATAGTGTTTTCCACAGAGGTTGTACTAGTTTGCACTCCCACCAACAGTGTAGAAGTGTTCCCTTTTTGTCACACCCTCTCCAAAATTAATAAGTTTTTCAGTGTCTGATGTTAACTTGGTAGGCCCTGTACCAAAATTGTCCATTTAACACTCCATGAACTGGGAGCTTGGCTTGCAACTGTAAGTCCAACTACTCAGGAGGCTGAAGTGAAAGTATTGCCTGAGCCCACGAGTTCAAGATTGCAGTGAACTATGATGTGACCACTGCATTCCAGCCTGGGTAGCAGAGTGAGACCTCCACCTCTATTATAAAAACATACTCCATTAAAAGCCATGAAACCTCTGAGCTTTAAAGACTCCAATTTATAGTGCTTCATCATTTGAGATGATTGAGGTGGCATACATGTGCAGATAAATTTCATTGCTGATATAAAAAATATTATACCAGTATAAAGTTGTCATTTCCTATGTGAAATGCATATGTGTATATACACATAATATTTGCATTCATATTTAAAGGCACTGACTCTATAATGTTAGGAATTAAGCCAGTAATTCTAAACAGTAATTACACTATCTATCCTATTTTTCATACTGAATGTATTTAGCATTATGAATTCTCACTGGTGCTCTCTTCTAGTAAAAGCTTTTAGAGGGCATATACCATATCCAAGGAATTTTCTTTATATGGTACCTAGTATATTGTCACAAATAATTAGGTGTTATAAGTAATGCAGATTTTATTATGACAGTGATAATGCTTACAAGAATCTGCAAAATCATTTCCACAAGAGCTAAAAACTCCTAGGAAAACCAGATAAAGATAACATTTGCTCTTAGGAATGCATCATCTTTCCTAAGGGAATCAGTTTGGTTCCCTATGATAGGAGTGAGCAACAAGTACCTTTTCTTGGGCCAGTCTTTCTATCAATAGTTCAAAATCTGGGAGACTTTGTGGTACAATTTTTGCCTTAGCCTGGGAATTAAAACACTTAACTCTTAACTTGTATAGTGCTAGCGCTATAAGACATTTGCCTCGTGACCTTGGGCAAATCATGAAACGTCTCTGAGATCATAAAATGAGGAATTTAACTAGATGATCTATAAACCTTCTTCTAGTTTCAAAGGTGTTTGCAATTTTCTGCTTTCAGAGTCTTCTGTATTCCATTAAGGCATGAAGTCCTGTTTATTGACTTAATGAGCGGGCAAGTGTAGACAGATAACATGTTTATATAATGTACGATCATGGCTGAATTCAGCCATTTCCAGTCAGATTTGCCAGGACTGATATCAATGTCATGTGTAGTGGATGTGCTGTTTCAGGGTTTTTGTCACATATCTTAGTCATAGAGACAAGTGGCACTGTCTTGGGCTGACCCCATTATTTGGTCTGGGTCAATCCGGCTCTGATAGTGGAGAAATGGAGTTGGCTTACGAGTTTTCTTACAGCTCTGATTCCTTTACCTGTTTGGGTTAAATAAAATATTTATTTTCTCCATATCCATCACAACAATTTGTAGATATGTAGCTTCTCAGCACATTTAGCTCAGTGAGATCTAGGAGTAAGAATTATCTGATAATCAGGAGGTCCAGGATCGAGTGGTAACAATCAAATGAATATAAGGAGTAGATCACATTTGACTTTTATCTTTAAATTGACCATTTTGACTAAGGAAGGCACCCATGTATATGTGCAGCATGCCTTCAGCAAACACTGAGAACACTGAACTGTGGGTTGGAAGGACAGTATCATAAATCAGAGATGGCTTCAGTCCTTAAAGATTTCTCAGTCTAGGGTGAGCGATGAGACATATGTTCAAAGGACTAGAATATAAAATAGCTGGTGGTTGGTGTCTTAGGGCAGGGATAGAGACAGGCCCCTGAATGATCCAAGGAGGATCAGCAGTTTTCCTGTTGCAGAAGGCATTTGTTGAGCTGAGCCTTAATAGATGAGTAGGGTTTTTAAATGAAGAGAAGTGGATAAACAAAATGTGGTCTATCCACACAAAGGAATATTATCCAGCCTTAAAAAGGAAGGAAATCCTGTCATATGCTAAAAATGGATGATCCTTGAGGATATTATGATAAGTGAAATAAGGCAGACACCAAAGGACAAAGACAATATTATTCTTCTTCTGTGAGGTCCCTAGTATAATCACACTCATAGAGACAAAAAGAGAATGGCCAAGAGCCAAGAGATTGCCAAGAGCCAAGGCAAGTGGGAAATAGGGAGATATTGTTTACTGAGTTCCAGTTTTGCAAGATGGAAAGAGTTATAGAAAGTGGTTGCATAATAATGTGTGTGTACTTAACACCTGAACTGTGGTTACGATGGTAAATTTTATGATATGTGTATTTTATCACAATTTAAAAAATCCAATAAAAATTATAAATAGGACAAATTATCACAAGATAAAAATAAAAGAGAAAGAAATAAAGGGAAGACTTTTTGAGATCTAAAATGCCACATGAACCAACCAAATCAAGGAAGTACAGAAAGTGGGTCATGTTTGGTTGAAGCCAAGGTTCGTGAAAGAGAATGGCTGGAGATTGGGCAGAAAGCTGAAGCCAGATCAGGGAGTGCCTTGTATGTCAGCCTTGAGTTTGCATTTGGGTGCAAGTCAGTGAGATGCCCGAAACTTTGTTCAGGAAGTTCAGGCAGGCAGGCAACAGAATGAGGGTGGAGGGAGAAGCTAGATTGGAGGCAGAGTGTCTGGCCGGGAGACCGTTAGTCTCAGTGAGAAGCCATGAAGGCCTGCACTTTAAAGCTTTGAGGAAGTAAGAGACAAATTTGAGAGATGCTGGGGAGATACAATGAATAGTAGTTTGTAATGAATTGGATAAGGGTAATGGAGAGGAAGAAATTAAAGATGAAATAGACCAGTGGTTTTGAAAAAGAGATTTAGGAGCATTATCATTTTTCAAAATGAAATAATTAACAGAACTTTAAGGTATAAAGCTGATGAGAGCAGAGTAGTTCTAATGAAAAGCAAGCTAGGGAGTCCCTACCTTGGCAATTTCAGTGTCTCTAGACCAGGGACTACCGCGGTTCCCTGTGGAACTGTGCCAAGCTCAATTTGGAAGCTCCTTGCTGATATGAAGAAATCCAGTTTTGAAGACGGAGAAGATAATCCTGTCATTAAGAGAAAGAGAAAACTGGTTTATTTATCAATTTGATTTGTGAGAAGTTCGAGATGCTAATGGTCATCTTGGTGGAACTGCCCAGAAGTGGTCACTGCAGGTCCCGAGATTTGGAGAGAGGGCATGATCGAGGTTTCCACGTGGGAGTTATCTGCTGGTTGTTGAATCTGTACCAACAACATACAAGACTGACAAATCTGATCAAGAAAGAAGAGAGCTAAGGCATGAACTTTGAGGCATACCAACCTTGAGGCGATACTAACTTAGAAGAGCAGATGGAAGGAAAGGCACCCTGGGGTGTATGGTCAGAGGGAGAACAGTCAGGAGGATCCCATGGTTGCCAGGTGGGGAGGGCAAAGTTGGCCCCATGAACCTGGCAGGTGGTCTTATGATACCACATTTTCTCATAATTATAAATCTTACCACCTCCTCTCTCCAGCTTCTCTACAACAATGATAGCTCAAAGCGTAGCTCTCATAAGTCTCTTACCCATTTGATCTTGGATCTGGTTGACGTGAAGCCTCACCATCCCATGACTTAAAAAATGAAGATGCACACTTGCATGGCATTCACTTAGCCAGAACCCAGTCAAGTGCCTCACATGAACAAAAGGACAGTATCAGACTGGATCCAGTCAGGACATGGCTACTTGCATTACAATTTCCTGGTATTTTGCTGGTCTGTATCCAATATTTTTCAGAGTGACCTGAGGACTTCACTTACCCTAGAGCTTCGAGGCTGCTTCCCTCATCAAAAATACCCACATAAGTGTCAAGGACTCTATTCAATCACTCTCTCTCTTCCCTCTCATTCTCTCTTACCCCCTTTCTCCCTCCCTCTTTCTCTCTCCTCCTTTCTATACTCTTCGTTCCCCTGCCTCATCGGATATAGACCTTTGCCATGGCTGTCTAATGGTATGGCAGGGCTATGTAATCACGGCACCTGATTAGTTTGGTGTTTGGTATCATAGAACAAAAGCTCGTGATTCATAACATTCATAAAATATACCAAAGTCACCTATTTATCCTCAAGCTGTATGCATTGTTTTCATTTTTCTTGCCTTCTCTTTTACAGTGCTTGATATTCAGAGCATTTATGAATAGGTGTTCTCAAAATCTGGATCTAATGGAAGCTATTTGTCCTCATTTTTCCCAGGAGGGAGACACTCAAAAAAAGGCAACCTCTGCCATCATCACTGTCACCAACACTGCTATTGCCACTGCCACTGTCACTGCTACTGCCATTGTTACTGCCACTGTCACAGCTACCACCACTGCCACGGCCACCACTACAACCACTACCACTACTATTTCCACCATCACTTCTACTATCACTACTGGCCTCATGGATAGCAGTCACCTGGAGATGACATCCTGGGCGGCTCTGCCACTTCTGTCCAGCAGCAGCATTAACGTCCGGAGACCCAAGCTCACTTTTGATGACTCGTATGTTGTCCCCAGATTATCATGGATATGGTTTGGGAGTAGTGAATGGGGGTGGGATAGCATGGCTTTTCTAATGCCATGCATGTGTCACCTCAAATAAGACGTCAGCATTAGTTCCTGCAGCCTAAAAGTATACTCTACCCCCAACACACCTCCACCTCTGTCCCCACTAAGAAACGTCTTTGACCCAGTTTAATCATGAACTTTCTTACTGTTTCCAAAGTCAGGTCCTTACTTTTAGCTTCTTTTGTCCTTTCTAATCTGTGTCGTCACATATAACTGTGTGTCAACACATAGATTTGTAGCTAAGCTTCATTCGATCTATCTGGAGAACTGTAATGGTCGGGATTGGATGATGTGGTTATTTATTCTAATGGGCCATTATACTCTTCAGATATGATTTACAGTATTGTTTCAATGTTGGTTATGGCAAGAATGATAGCATTAGTCTGCCTTTTTAAAGCATAATATAAGAATAGATTTATAGCAAAAAAATGATGATTCAGTCTTAACGAAATATGAAACATTTTTTTCTGAAAGAGCTCATTTTGTTTGTTTAGGGTTCACAATGCTGATTATTACATGCAAGAGGCGAAGAAACTGAAACACAAAGCTGATGCACTGGTAGGTTTCCTTCCTCTCATTGTTTTTCTCCCATTAAGGTATTATACCACGAAGAAAAACAGAGAAGGCACTTTCCAAAGAGTCAACCTTTCAGTAGCACAGCCCATACCCGCTTGACAATGCATTGCTGCTCCGACATAGGGAGATTCGGGCTGGTTCATTCCCAAAGTTCTCTGAGTGATGTTGTTTTGTCATTATTCGTTTTCCCACTGTTCTCCCCCTTGCCCCAACTTCAAAGCCTCAATGGCATATAGCATTGTCATTATCTTTCAAGTGAATTTGAAATGACTTTTGAAGCTGCCCTGGAGATGATGGGCGTTCCCACTGTGTTCAGTCAACCAGAACTGGTGTGGGGAGGGGAGGGTAGTTGAGGACTGGCTAAGTGGCCTCAAAAATTGACTTTGGGAAACTTGGGTCTGTAGAAAAATTGCAGTTTCAGCCGGGCTCGGTGGCTCAGGCTGTAATCCCGCGCCTTTGGGAGGCTGAGGTGAGTGGATTGCCTGGGCCCGCGGGTTCGAGGCCCGCCTGGGCAGCGAGATCTCATCTCTACAATAAATTAAAAAATCAGCCGGGCATGGTAGCGCATGCCTGTAATTCTGGCTACCATAGTCAGTCTGGGACCCCAAGGGGAGACGGGAAGTGCTGTTACCTAAATTTCCCAAGACACTTTGCCCAGATACCTCCAAGGATTTTTGGCTACTTAGACCAGTGGTAAGCTCAACATGTTTGACTCAGTTGATCCTCCTAAACAGTGGGTCTTAATCATACATCACTTGGAAAGCTTTAAAATAAACCTGAGGCCCAGGCCATACCCCTGATCAATGAAATCATGATTTCCAGGACTGGGACCCAGGCATGAGTATTAAAGTTCTCCAGATGACACTCAAGTGCAACCATTTAAGAACCACTGTCCTGGAGAAGGCCCTAAATTCAGAGTCCTCACCATTAACTAAACTCCGGAATAATTAGATGTATCAGTTCAACAGCATTGTAGAAAAAAATAATAGCATCCTTCTTCATTGCATTTTGTCCAGCCAGGACTTAGCTGCTCCATAGTTTTTGACATAGGGAATGCTGTGATGAAATACCATTACTCATGGGTGGCCAACAGCAACTGCCCATGGCCCTTATATCTGCCACTTGCCTGCTTTCTGTCATTTTCTCCCTGTGATCCAAATTGCTCAGCTATTGTCTGCAGCTAACCTTTCTGTGGTGTGAATTGAGCCTTGGAAACAATTGTCCCCTGCTTCTGCAGACAAAAATGACAAGGCAGATTGGGTGCCAGCTCCACTGGTGATGCCAGAAAGACTGTGCCTGTGAACATTGTATGAGTGCCAAGAGATTGGGTGGCAGTGCTGCTAGTTCTTGGACCAAAGGTTTTATCTGAATGTCCTCAACTCCACGGCACTTCAGAGCACTTCAGTGTTCAAGAGTTTGCCATCTGAAAAAATTGGGGCAAGGGAGCACACAGATGTTCCTTGACTGTTACATGAGCTGATGAAGACTGGGATGCACATAGGAGACCACGTAGGTGAAATGTGTGAAGAACTGGAAAAAAATCAGAGCCACAAAGATATGTACATATGATTAAGATTTAATATGATTCTACCTTCCTGGGTTGCATTTATATGTATGTCCTTCCAAACTACTTTTGGTCTAATCCATTTAGAGAATACTTTCACAATTGGGACGATATTGCCCCCTTAGTGCAAAAATTGGGTTTTGAAATGGCGTGAAAAAGTCTTAGATGTTGCAGTGGGCCGTGACCCTCCAAAAGACCACAGTGCATAAAGAGGTAGTAAATATATTTAGAGTATGAGTATTTCATTGGGGATGTGTGAAAAATTACAGTCGTCCCTTGGTATCTGTGAAGGATTGGTAACAGTGCTCCCACTCGGATACCAAATTCCAAGGGTCCTCAAGTTCCTGTATTTGCAAATAACATAGACACATCCTCCCACATACTGTATATCATCTCTAGATTGCTTATAATAGCTAATATAATATAAATGCTGTGTAAATAGTTGTTATACTGTATTGTTTAAGGAATAATGACAAGAAAAAAGTCTGTACACGTTCGGTACAGACAACCATTCATTCTTTTTTTTAAATTTATTTATTCATTATAAAGATGTGGGATCCATTCATTCTTTTTCAAGTATTTTTGATCTGAGATCGGTTGTATCCATGGATGTAGAACCCACAAATACA
The DNA here is from genome assembly GCF_000164805.1 of Carlito syrichta. Classification (NCBI taxonomy): domain Eukaryota; kingdom Metazoa; phylum Chordata; class Mammalia; order Primates; family Tarsiidae; genus Carlito; species Carlito syrichta. Next base: position 295,140 of record NW_007247478.1, read on the forward strand.
GAAGGCCAACTTAGCTTAAAAAAAAATATCTCCCTGGGAGTAGTGATAATGGAAACAAAAGTTGAGAAACACTCAGTTAGAGGCATATTTTCACTGGGCTTATGCCTATATCAGCACAGAAAGCATCCTTGTGGTTCAAGCCTCTCATTTAATAGATCGAGAAACAGGCCCAGGGACAGGGCTTGACTCGGCCATTAGTTGGCACAATGGCAATGTCATTTTCTCTCTGGATTAGTTTCACTTCCCTTGGGGGAAGGAGGAATTTGGTCTAGATGATCTTCAAGGATCTTTTCAGTTATGTGGCTGTGAATAAAAAGTCACTTTCAAAAATCAGGGCGCAAAGATTAATTTCTAAATAGAAGAGCCCATAAGAACCAGAAGACCTGCAGAAATTATCTTGTAAAGCAAGAAAGAGTATAGTCTGCATACACATACACAGGTTTTCACAAAATCAGTTGGAATTTGGTTGAAACCAATTTCTCCACAGTAGCTTACAGAAAGAAAACCACAGAATTCCTGCATCACATAAAAACTGAAGAGCATTTATTGTAAAGAGAGTCATTTACTATAAGAGATTCTGCAGGACCTATAACTAATCATTTTACAGTTGTACTTAATCCTTTGCTAGAGACAGCTACTCTGCCATTTTGAGAATTGAAACTTTCATAGTTGCATAGAAAACATTTTGATAAAAGATATACAAGAAAATTAAAATAGCTAAATCTGCATTATATTGGTTCTTTTACATAAAATACCATATTAGTGTTACATCCTGCTATCAAAAATTGAAAATGTTAAATCCTGTTATAAAATACTTACTATAAAAGTGTCATATATAATATTCATTAGACATAAAAAAGAAATCAGTATGTCTAAGTCAGTTTAATCGTAACCATTATCAGGGCTAAAACCTTTTGCAATAAAATTTAACTAAACTAAAATATTTAGTAGTGCTATATTTTTTAGCTTTTCGACACACTATTTCAAACCATCATTTACAATGAAAGTGATGTGATTATAGTCAACAATCATGCTATAGCTTCACATTTTTCATGACAATAGCATCAATTTGTTACTCTCCTCCTGGTGGTGAGGTTGATGTGCTCAAAAAGCAAAGGCTGTATGAGTTCACCATCCATGAGGCTTATAAAAAGCAGTTTAGTTGTAAGCACTGTCTATAGGACTTTACAATGACCATTCAGTTTAATAAATTTAGTGAATCACAAAGTAGTTGAGGCATTGATTTGGATTCTGGTCCACCAAAAAGATAATAACAATACCGCAAACCACAAATGATACACCTTGGCTGCATTTTTCTCTTCTTCGCCAGCCTCAGTGTCATGGTGATAGAACCTTAAAAAAACCACTTGCATCATTGTTAATTCCAGTTCATACATTGTCCTCTCTCTCCATTGGTGTTTCTCAGCCTGGGCACTAGGGTCATCTTGATCTGGCTCTTGCCCATTGTGGGGACTGTCCTGGGCATGGCAGGATGGTTGGCAGCATTTCTGACTCCTGCCCACCAGATGCCTCCTTTCCCCAGTGGTAATAACTAAAAGTGTCTCCAGACATTGCCAAATGTTCCCTGTGGCAAAACTACTCCCTAAGTAACAAACCCCTCTTTTATATGAAAGGGAAAAGAAAAAGTATTCTGTTGATGAGTCATCTTCTTGTTTCAGTTCGAGAAATTTGGCAAAGCCGTGAATTATGCCGATGCTGCCCTCTCCTTCACCGAATGTGGCAATGCCATGGAACGTGACCCTCTGGAAGCAAAGTCCCCATACACTATGTACTCTGAGACCGTCGAGCTCCTCAGGTGAACGACTTTCTTCACTTGTCTTCCTGCACTCATTTCAGCTAGATTTAGAAGCTATGTTTTAAAAAACATCATTTCCGTGTATTAATAATTTGTCTAAGACATCTTTTTCCTAGAAGTCATCATAATTAGTTCTTGCCATTATATTAATGTCATGGAAAATTTATAATTGATGGACACTGCTTTTATAAATTATCCCCTTCAGAGGTTATAGCGTGAATGTTATAATTTACAATATTCATAACATTAAAATGGAAAGATAGTGGGTGGAAGTAAAGCATAATCAATTCACCATTTAGCATCCACTTGTCTTTTCAAAGGTGCAGTATTAGAATTCAAAAAAGTGGTGCTCTTAAAATTTCTATTCTAAACGTGTTTTTAAAGAATTTTTATTTTGGTTATTAAAATGGGAGGGGGTACTCTTTCAACTCAGAGTTGGTGTTTAAGACCACAGGTGTGGAGTAGACTTTTCCATGCATCTGAAATAAGGGAAACAGATGAGGTGATGGCGAGTGGGGGAGGGGGGTGGGGGTTAGAGACCAGAGGATGAAAACAGGACAAGGATATTAACTGCATACATTATTGGTTTCATTTACATTTTAAATGAAATTTTCTGGCCTGTTAGTCTTGGTGGGATTTTTTTTTTTTTTTTTTTTTTTGGAGTTGGAGTCTCACTCTGTTGCCCAGACTAGAGTGCAGTGGCCGCTCCCGGCCACTACAGCCTCAACCTGCTGGGGCTCCGGTGATCCTTCCGCCTCAGCCTTCCAAGTAGCTGGAACTACAGGCGTCCGCTACCATGCCCGGCTAATTTTTTGATTTATTGTAGAGATGAAGTCTCACCAAGTTGCCCAGGCGGGTCTCGAACCCACGGGCTCAGGCAATCCACTCGCCTCATCCTCCCAAGGTGCAGGATTACAGGCTGAGCCACCGAGCACAGCATGGGATATAATTTGTGGGGCATCAAAAAATTCCTAGAAAAAAAGGAAGAAGAGATAGAAGAAAAATAAATCCATTCTGCTGTTTTCCAGTGATTTGATGATATTTGTAAAATAATTTAATCCACCCCTGAATAGTGATAAACACCACCATTCACTGGATGGACTAAATAATCACTTTTGATTGAGTAAGCAGTTCTTTACCTGATAGGTTCTTATGTCCCAGTCTCCTCTGGCTCAATTAATCAATAATGCTAGGACTAGTTTTTAGTATCTTGCTTGTATCTGCATAAACTGTTTCAAATCTGAGGACATGTATACCTAAATCTTCAGACACACAATGGACAGATTTAAGCATATATATTTTTCCAATGAAGCATTCCAAAAGATCAAAATAAGAGAACTGTTAAAAAAATCTCTGCTCACATAGAATCAGAAGTTTAGTTAGAGCCACCGGCAGCTCCAGCCTGGCCTACAAGGGCCAGTCTGCCATCTTTCTCTTTGAGATGTAAGCACCAGAGAAGAGTGTGAAATATTTCTCTTCAACTTTATTCACTGTCGAAGGCAACACCACCATCATGTACCTTTCAAGGGGAAATTTATTGCTTAGTGTCTAGTCAAGGCTACCTGCAATTTTCAAATATGCACAAGGTGACCATTCTGGCAAAAATCCTAAGGATTCAAAATTGAGAGGAAACATTAGTAAATCAATATTAAGAAGATTCATACTTTCCATCCAAAAATGCAAATTAAACCAATGCACTTTTAAAATTAACAAGAAAATGTAACAATTTTAATACCCAGCATTAACATCTACAACAATAAAAGGCTTACTAGTGAACTAGGCCTCTCCTGGGTTGCTGATGGGAGAGAATAATGATCATTGTAAATTGAGGGCAATTTGGTATTGTGTAGGAAAAGTCATGCAAATGAGCACTCGTATTTTTTGATCCAGTACTTCGGCTTCCAAAAATTTGAATTTTGTCTACTGAAGAAAATTGTAAGATCAGAACAGGTTGTCTGCACAATGTTAAGCTTGGCATTATATATAATAGCACACAATTGGAGACAAACCAAATAATCAATAATAGAAAGATAATTAACTGCATAGTAGTGCACTGAACAGAATACTTTGCATCCACTGAAATACAACAATGATGGACACTATGCCATTGTAAAAAATGTTTGCAGATAGATGTTAAAGTAAAATCAAGTTTCAGAATTACATGCACACTAGTTACAACCATGAAAAGCATGTGTATGCATCTGGGCTAAACTGGAAGGGAAATGAGATCATAGCTGTAATAAGGGGTGAGATTATGTGTTTTCCTTCTCATCATTGTTTTTTCTTTTTAATTTTCTTGTAGGAAAACACATGCTTTCTTAAAAATATAAGAGCAAAAATACCACATTTTATGGTAAAAGTGCAATGTGAATCATTAAGTAATTTTTTTAATCAATATTTTTTATTATGATGTGGGGTACAGTTAAGGGTTAGGTATACAATTACGTTTCATTCAGGCACCCTGTTGATAAGAGGTTGTTTCCCCATCCCCAGACAGATATTTGCTACTGTTAATCCCATCTCCCTCCCCCGCCATAGTTTCCCAGTACCGTCAGTCATTTTCTTATAGTATTACATTGGATGTCCAAGGTCCATTTATTTCCATTAGAAAACTTATTTCCCCTTAATTGTTTACCTTTAAATGTTCTTTAAGAAAAATAAAGCATGATTTTTTAAAATTATATGACATTTTATTCCTCATAAAAGTATATTTCAATGGAACATGAAAGTCAATGAAGAATTTATGGACATTCACTTTAAAGCTAATATTTTTAAACTTTATTTTGAGATAATCAGGGATTAACATGCAGTTGAAGATCTAATACAGAGATGTCCTGTGTAACTTTCACCCAGTCTCCTCCAAGGAGAATATCTTACACAACTATAGTGCAGTAACATAGCCAGGACATCGACACTGATTCATCCCGTGGACTACATTTGGATTTCACCAGTTTTGTTTTGTTTTTGATTTTACCACTTTTCCATACACTAATTTGCCTGTCTTGTCTACATACATTTTTTAAAGTTTTTACAATTTCTGTAAATTGTGCGTGTGGATAATTTTCATGAGAGAAATTTCAGTTGGAAATAAAATGAGTTACTAGGTCTTCTGGTCCATTTAAGCAATTGAAACTTCACTATCAAGTCACTTCAAATGTGGTTGCAATTAGAGGATGAATGTAATATGAACACAGTTTTTAGTAGTGCAATATGATCTTGAAAATATGTTTATTACTCTCCCCTCAACAGTATGCTGGCTACAGAGAGAGAGCCCCATTTTCTTTATTCAAGTAATTATACTTGTTTTGAGTCCTGGGAATCTGCAATCGAAATGTATTTGTGAAAACAAGTGGGACGTCACAATGACTTGACATTTCAGTGATCCAACTATCAGGGAAAGTTAGATTTATTACACAATAAAAATCCTTTCGCTTAATATTGCAACCAAAGAAAGGGTCCACATCAAGTGCATAAGTCTCTTGGCTGGAAAATGTGTACTCAGTGGAACTGGAACAATAGCAGGGAAAGCAAAGTGGCTAGAATGTTGAGGAGACTGAGTCTTGGAGGGTGAGCCTAGGGTCCCAGGTGCTCTGGTGGGGGTTTGCCGAAAGCGAGGAGCTGGGCATGTAAGTGTAGTGGCCCTGCTGGCTCTCCATCGCCTTCTCATAAATGAGAACCTTCAGCTTTCTTCTGCCACACTGAATTCCATTATTTATTCTTTCACAACTACCTGTGAAATTGCATTAAAGCTCAGACACTGATTTTATGCAATGAATTGATTCTCAAGAGGGTAAATACCCAGAATGGATGTGCTCAGCTAGAAGAAAAAAAAAAAAGGGAGTTACTCAACCTTTTATCACCTCAGTGTGGAACAGTAACAGTTAAAGAGAATGGGAAGACAAAATATACAAGCACCATAAAGTAAAGGCACTTAGTCCTTAAGATGTTGTGAAATCAACCTTCCTTTACAAAAGCTTTCTATAGGAATATATTAAAAACTGGAGCCATTAGAAAAGACCTTATAACTGTGTGATTGAGGTCTCCCATGCTCATGTCAGATATAGTCGTATATTATTTACCTTATCTGTCATAAACTGAACTGAAACTGACATATTTGTCTACTTTTCATTGAAAACCAATAATGTTGTTTAGCTAGATTGTTCCTAGAAACAGTATTTTGCCAGCATTTATACACACACGCAAACCAACAGTAATTCCACAGCATTGTCCTAGAACGTGGGCTCATGTCTTACCTGCCTTCTCCAGAATGCAATTCTATATGTCACATCAGTCCTCCAGTGCTGTGTTGATCCCCATTTTGTGTATGTTTTCTGTAAAGCATGCTTTTCCCCTCATGCACGAGTCGATCTTCCCACCGAGAACAAATGTGGGGCTAACTCATTCAGGTGATCAGAATACCAATGACTGGGGATTTCTGAAGGGACATACAGATTTTACTTTAGTTTTTTCTTTCTCTTCAAAGGTATGCAATGAGGCTGAAGAACTTTGCAAGCCCCTTGGCTTCCGATGGGGACAAAAAGCTAGCAGTATTATGGTAAGTCCCATGGAGGCCACAAGAACATCACTAAAATGTCACAGAAGGATTTGATAACTCTGGATCAACTTAAGCTGCTTACCCCAGATCATTACCCTTGTTTTCCATTAAACTATTAAAGGATAACTAATGAATTTCTTCAGTCACTGACTAAACATTTACTCTCCTAATTTATACCCTTATCAAAATGGGATTTTAATACTTCCCCGTTACCTTTTTAAAATTTTCTTTATTTACTTACACTCCTCAATCTAACCATAGGAGAGTAACTGCAAACTATGAATCAGCATTCTTCTTGTGGTTTATAGGTTTCATTAAGCACTCACATTAACATAAGCTTTTCCTCATCACAGTTACCGATGTTTATCACTTCTCTACTTGAGGATGTTTAAGCTGAAGAAGGACCATGCTATGAAGTACTCCAGATCACTGATGGAATATTTTAAGGTAATCCTTATTTTGTATAATTTATAGGTACGGGCTGATAAAAGTACTAATGGGACATGACAAACATGTTATTAAATGTCAAATGACAAAGTCTGTTGCTGCCAAAGGCGTAACCTCTTTCATCCCACCTGGCCATGGCCCTCCCTTTACCAATACATCTGAGCTCAGCAGAGAGTTTTATGTCTGATGTGATTCCAGGGAGAGAAGGTACAATAGTGCAATCCCCTGACTATTTTCTGGACTGACCAAGTGACCCTTGGTCGTCTCCTGGTTGCGGTTTGAAGGACGTTGTCTTTTGCTCCACCCTGCGAGGCAGGCACAGCTTGTGGCTGTGGGTGTGGCCAGTCTCTTGTTAAATGAGAGGTCAGCAGAGGAGTCTCTCCAAAGTGAGAGAAATCATTACAGCCACCCTGGCTCTGGGTGGACATCCACACCCCTGAAAGGCCTTTGGTCACGGGGAGTCATGATGCACAGTGGTTGCAATTTAAGACAACTGAATGCATTGATTTCCAAAACAAACAAATAAAGCTATAATTGAGGGAGCTGGCAACTTTTAACTTGCAAGCAAATATATATATATATATATATATATAGCAATAGCAAAATATGAAACACCAATATATAAAATGCAATACCAATATTTAGGGATGAGCCCAGATAAAAATTGCAAGTAGCAGCTCATGCTAGGCTTGGCCACTGTACCTTCAAACACTGGCCATGATTTGGAGTTGGGAAAACCTAGTACTTTGTCTGTTGGGCAGAACTCAAAAGAAAATGACTTTTCTATTTTTTTTTTTTTGCCAAGTGCATGAGACCTCTTGATTAAATTGCACCAAAGCAGTAGTTTAAAATGAATCAAATAATAACATCAAACATCTAGTGAATAGCAGCATATGGCTGTATGAGGACACTGTGACTCTGTTGGGAAAAAGAGCAAGTTCACCAGCTATTATGTGATGTGACCATAATGCTTTAAAACTAGTGTTCGTGTGGGTGAAAGGGGGTCACATACAACAGCTCCTCATCCCTTTGCATGTCTACCCTCTCAACCTCTGCTCTAGAAAGGTGGTTCTTGAACTTCAGTGAGCGTCAGAATCCACAGGAGGGCTTGTGATTGCAGAGTGCTGGGCCTCATACCCTAAGTGTCTAGTTCTGTAGGTCTGGGGCAGTGCCCAATAATTTGCATTTCTAACAAGTTCCCAAGTGATGTGAATGCTGCTGGTCTTGTGATCACACTTTGAGAGCCACTGTTGTAGTGTCTGTCCTCTCTGGCCTGTCCTATGTATCTTGTATGGCATTGCAATAAATGCTAAATAACTCACTTATCTGGGAATGTGTCGAACTTTTCTGAGGTTAAAGACTGGATTCTGCAGAATGCATCTTAGGTGTGGGTTTCCACCACTCTAGAAAAGTATTACATTCTTACTGGACTCCTCAAAATGCTGACTTTCTCCCTAACACCCCTTTTGCAAAGGAGGGTTGACTGGAAGCCAAGAGGCAGAAGAAGAGCATTGCCTGAGTTGTGACTGCTGAGAGCAAGTTTGAGTCATGCTCAGTGCCACAGGTCGTCATCTGTGCCACTTGAGCTTCAACCTAGCAAGGCCATTACAGTGAATCTCATCCCTGTCCTGTTGTCGTAATGCTGAATGTCAGGTTCCCTCTGATCCACAGGTATGCAGCCACAAAAATACAAGAAGACCCAGTCTTTAAACCAGCCCAGTTCCATCAGAGGAATAAAATAATGTCTAGCATTCCATTGCAATGCAGCTCTGCACCAGTCGCTTTGTTAAAGAGGGAAAATCTTCACCCATGAGGGTTTGCGTGTAAAGATAACAAATCGAGGTGATTCCTGAGGACAAACAAAGGCACTGTTTGGTTCTTGCACATTCCTGGGATAGTATAAATTATAGCCCACCCTGTATCCCAGGGAAAAAGTTTGCAACTGGAGCTAAAGGTGAAAAGCTTACTTGTACTCTGAAGAGCTTGTTTAGCAGAATAAATTTCAGATGAGGATAATTAAGCCACTTCTTGGAGAACTGAGTCTGATTTCACTGGGCCTTTTAGTATATAAGATCTTTCATCAAGTGACTTTCATGGTCCTGATTGGAGCCCACTAATTATCCTAACCAGCTATTTTCATCGAGTGTGCGTCGTGGTGTGCTGACGTGCACATACATCCCAGATCTGCATCCCGAAATGCTGCAATCAATATTAATGTACTCTAAATCACACTTCCATCTGTTTCTGAATTAATAAAACACAAAATAGATGTCCTTATTTCCCTCTCTTTCTCTCTCTCTCTTTTAGCAAAATGCTTCAAAAGTCGCTCAGCTATCCTCTCCATGGGTAGGCAATGGAAAGTAAGTATTTTATGAAAATTGCTTTTTTCATGAAAATGAGTGATTCAATAGACCTCCAAACATTTTGCATTGACAACTCAGGAGTCAAGGTCAATTCTGAGACTAAGTCATTCTTGTGCACAAAAATTTCTAGCCAGTTTTCAGCTAATGACAAGACAGAAAAGTTTTAAATGATATGGTTCCAAATTCTGTAACTATTTGATCTTTAAGCCAAATTATGGCCATAAAAATATCTGCTAATGAGATGGCTAGCACCATGCCATTTCAGGAAGGTAGAGTAAAGTTAACTCCACTGCAGTGATTTGTCAATGATTCACTCGGTAATGAAAGACCAATGAAATATTCATTGATATATGGTAAGTGCTGTTTAATAAAACCAAAGGCATAATAGTGCTGAAAATGTGAAGGCACTTGGTCAGCCAATTATCCGAGCCTTCATGATGATTTTTATATTAATACTAAAACACCCTGACCTAAAATAGAAAAGCGTCTACTATAATGCTGATCTGAAGCTCAATGAATTCACCCATGCTGGCAGCCATATTTAGAGTTTTCTATCTGCCTGGGAGAGTTCAGTCTTAACAGCAGTGGGATAGGACTCCAAAAACCATTGACCTGGTCTTGAGGCTGCCCTTAACTCACAAGGTAAGTTAAGTGGGCCCCTTTCTCTATCGCTAAAATGAAGGGGCTGGATCTGATGCTTTCTGAGGCAAACTGAAGAGATGTTTCTTATAGAAGGTGAGTTTTTCAATCCCAGTTCTGTCTCAGCCACAAAGTGGTCTTCTAAGCCTTTGCAAACTTGCCTGTGCATCAGTTTCTCTTCTGATTCCCAAACTTCCCTCACTACCACAAGCCCACTTTCTCCAAGGAGTGGGAAGGGAAACTAGATCACTATGGACATAGACATTCACCAAGAGACTGATTTATAACTCTAAGCTGCCTTTTTCCTCATTTTTTATCATTTCAAAATTCTTGCGTCTCTGATCGAAACACTTTCTTTAAAAGTAAAACAGTCTCTACTGTCACTTTATAAATATCTCCAAAGCATACCCCAAACGCAGTGGGACATTGAACTCTACTTGGAGATCATAAAAACATTCAGGGTGAGGGAACAGATTCATTAAACAAACTACACATTAACTCAATTATTGTATTGAAACGAAGCATGGTTTAAAATGTTGAATTAGGTTTTACTTTTATATCGACAAACAAAAGAGAAAAAAGGCTTCTCTCTGGAAGTTCAGAAAATAAAAATAACCAGGGAAGACCCAGAGAAAGCTATTTTCTCTGAGCACAGAGTAAAGCAAGTGCAAGGTCAGGTAAACAGCTATTAAAGGGGGAGTAGATTGTGTGTGTGTGTTTAATTCAGAAACAAAAGAACTCAAACACATCCTAACCTTGTGAAGTTGCATGAAAAGCCTCCTGAAATGATTTTATAAGTAGCTTCTGTCTGAAGAAAGCACACTCCCTTTAGTAGATCACAGAGATTCAAAATGAAGCAACTCAAAAGTCTCCCGGGGTTACATCTCATTCATTCAGCAAACACTTTGGGCACATCTGCGGCATGAGGGTCGGGGGACACACAGAAGCATTCTATGTGGTCCCTGCACTCCAGAAACACACAGTGCAGGGGAGGGAGGTAATGGGTATGAATGAAGTGCTGAGGAACCCCAGGAGAAAAAGCATGGACCCCCCTGTGTGGCCAGGATGGGCTTCTTGTCTGTAAACAAGACTTTGGCTGGGTTCTCCAGTGAATGAGGGTGATGTGCTCTGTGAAGGCTAGCGATTGGGAAGTCAGGCGGGAAGTCAGGTGGCCATGGCTCCCCTCTCCATAAATGAGAGCTCTGAAGAAAAGTATAGGGAGGGATGAGCAGAGCGTTGAGAATAGACCTTCAGAAACTAGCTTGCATGCAAGCTGGGGAAAGAAAGTGCGAATAAGTAGTTGGAAGAAGCAGAAAAATCTACTTGGTTTAGAACAGAGGTAAGCAAACTTTCTATAAAGAACCAGATACTTCGTATTGTGGGCTTTGCAGTCCAAGAAACAAAACTGAGACTATCATATACAAAAAATATAAGGGAGAAACACATTTCCCCAGATATATAAATGAATATAAGAGAGAAAACAAATTTCCACAACATTTTCACTGACAAAATTTTAAATATAACAAGTGTAATTTTTGAAATACAAAACTACTAAGGAAGAATGGAATTCTTTTTTAAAAATAACAGTTTGCTTAATTGGGGTTCAAAGTTAGTTTTCCCTCTCTACAGATTGATTGAAAATGTTCATCTTTTCAGACCATTTGAAGCTCGCAGGCCATACAGAAGCAGGAGGAGGGCCAGATTTACCCACGTCCAATATAGCATTATGGAGGCTATATTGTGGAGGTTTAAAAGGGCTGGGCAACAATCTCAAAATACACTGAAAATAAAAATAAAGAGGTCTAAGAAGAGTACTGAATTTTGAAAAAAAAAAAAAGGAATCTGAGACCTTCAGAAGAGCTTTTTCAGTAGATAGGTGGGTGCCACATGAAAAGAGTTAGAAGAGAGATGTCTTCACTTGCTTGAGACATTGACCATGCCAAGGAGCATTGGAAAAACCATCTAGATCAAGCAAAAGCTTTCAGAGGGCAATGCCTGTGTGAATTGGTGATATATCAACAAACCTGGCTAGAGGAGTGAATATGAAAATGAGGGTAGAAGTGGACACTCATGTCAAGTGAAATGTTTAATCATAGGGATGATAAAATTTGAGGTGACATGGTGGAATGGAAAGAGAATGGGCCTGGGAGGAAATCAGACCTGCTGTCAAATTCTGACTCTTCAGCTCTTTCAGCTGTGTGGCCCTCAGGAAGAAGAAGAAGCTGAACATCTCTGGGGCCATTTTGTCATTTGTGAAACTGGCAAGAGAAATTTCCCAAAGAGTTGTGAGACTCGGAATATAGGTGATGCCCTGTGCACTATGCTGCTGCCATGGTTATTGTTGTCATTGTTACCTTTTAAAGTTTAATGTTGGAAAGCATAAGTGATCCTGCCCCTTAGAATTCCTACCACTCTTGGTCAGTACTTCTGTTCTGACACTTACCCTAGATTGCCAGAAAATAATGGATTTTGTTCCTTTATTAGACTACTTGCTCTTTTTCAATAAGGGGCCATTCAATCTTTCATTTACCAAGTATTTATTGAGTACCCACTATGTGTGAGATACTCTGCCAGTCTGTTTATAAAAATATTCCTATCCTTCTCCTTCTGCCCTCCAGAGCACTTTATATATGTAGTGGGTACTAAATAATAAATATAAGCAAGTCATTTATTCATTTAATTGGTATTCGTTGAGGACATATTATGTGCTAGACACTTCTCTAGATACTGACATATACAGGGTGAAATAGACAAAAAGTGCTGCCTTCATGGAGCTCACATTTTGTTGGAGGAGAAAGACAATAACAAATATGTGGCATGTTAGATGATGGTAAATGTCATGGAGAAAACTGAAACAAAGAAGGCAGTTAGAAGGAGTTTCTGGGGGTAGGAGAGGGAACTGTGGTAGACTCTTGAGTCGTGAGTATGGAGGGATGTTGGAGAAGGGTTCTGGTAAAACAAACCATGTCAATTTCTTGGGGAAGTGCCTTTCAATCAGAGGAATGGAACTAGGGAGGAGGGAGTAGGACTGAGAGGTGAGAAAAGATGTTGAAATTTTGGGTGAGAGAATGTGGTAGTAGTGAAAGTGGTGGGAAGCATATGCTTGTGTGTGCATGCTCCTTTGCATGTGCTGTGGAAGTGTGGAGGAAGGGACAAGGTCTGCAAGTAGACACATGCAAACAATGGGAAGGGGACCCCTAAACAGTGATAAAAGAACTGAGTCGGAGTTGGAGAGCACACCAAGGTGAGTGTGAGCCTGCATCAATCCTCTCTTAGCCACAGTCACCATTTCTTGGCAGGTTTTAATTTCTTCATTTTGTGAGCATAATATGGTGTGCAGACATGTTCATCAGAACACAACAGATCATAGAGCCTCATGTGAGAACAGTAACGACCAGAGTTAAACCCTTATCCTAGCTCTGCTTGCCTTCATTACTGGGTATTTCAAAGGAAGCAGGGAAAGAAAGACCCACAGTAACACTTAAGTGTAATAAATTTAAAGAGGCTTTTCTTTCCTTTTTCTTTTTTTCTTTTTCTGGAGTTGGAGTCTCACTCCATTGCCCATGCTGGAGTGCAGTGGCACACTCACGGCCACCCCAGCGTCAACCTGCTGGGCTACAGCGATCCTTACGCCTCAGCCTTCCAAGTAGCCGGAACCACAGGGGCACACTACCACGCCCGACTAAATTTTTTTTTTTTTGTAGAGACATGGTCTCCTCAAGTTGTCCAGGCTGGTTTCGAACCCATGGGCTCAGGCAGTTCACTTCCCTTGGCCTCCCAAAATGCTGGTTGAGCCACCAAGCCCGGCCAAAAGTGCTTTTCAAGATGTTTGAGGAAAAGAGAGATGATTTGGTTTCCCTTGTGACTTCTGGGCACACTGAATTTCAGTGAAATCATTGAATCTAACGTTTTACTTCAGTCAAAAAAAGTAAGACCCAGCAAAAGGAAGGGACTTGCTCAGGGACACACAGTGATTTTATGGCAGAGCCAGGGCTACAGTTCAGGTCTCCTGGGATTCCAATACCTTGTTCCCTGAAGCACAGGGTCCTCTTCCGACATTTACGGTACATGATATCTTTGTCATTTTCTCTAGAGATTACAAATATAAACATACTCCTTTCTTGCTATGAATTGAGTTAATCACCACCAATGAGGGAAAGGACTAGAAAATAGCACTTGCAACCTATCACAGCAAAGAAACCCAGCATTTGCTGCTTTTTTGTCATTAACTAACCTCTCTGTGCCTATGATCCTTAGCTTGGAGAGCTCCCCATCCTACTTCTGCCTTCAGAATAAATCATATATCAAGAAGTAACAAAATAGCTCAGAAATTATAAACATAGCAGGAATGCCCTCATACCCTCTTACAGCAGACAAGAACAGAGCATGTGTAAGGTTCAACATTCCCCCTGAGACGAGAACATATTAGAAGATAGACTCTGTGTGTAGAAATGGTCCAAATCTTTCCCCTGGCTGTAGGCACAGCCTGAGTGAGTCTCAAGGAGAGCATTTCAATTGTAGCTGCTCCCAGATCTATTCAGCGGCTCTTCAGCATTTTGGTACGCTGTGACTGCTGCTTGCCCCAAATCATATGTGTGTGCCACGGGTCAGGGTGTACGTTCATTCTGTGAGCCACTCTAGAAAGTGAGAGCTGTCAACAAGAGCAAGTGGTAAGGAGGTGAGTTGGGGCATGAGATGGGTTCCTTGAAGTTGTATTGGGGTGTGTTTAGAAGAGTAAGTTGGAAGTTTCTTCAAGCATACAGGCTCGTGGAGTCCCAAACACAGCTTTCCCCCGCTTTTTTTTACTCCCTCAAAATGTTCTGTCCTGATAAAGTGGTTCATTTGCCTGGGTAGTTGTTCAAAGTGTTGCTGGAAGAGAATAGGGAAGCTGAGGGGCACACAGACCTTGCTTCTGTGTATAGGATAACACCCATGATTTGGGGACTGCCCCTGGACAAGACTGTAGCAAGCAGACCTAAACTTGGGCCCCCAGGAAAAGTGACCTCTGTTATATACACCCAGCAGGTGACTCCTTGTTACTAATATTAAATAACTTATTGAAAATCTATGTCCAAGCATTGGGACTGTCCGAAGTGGAACTCTGAAGACTTATCTTTATAAACTAGCATACAGGTGAATAGTCAGAAATTAACAGCCCATCTTTGTTGTGTCTTAAAGAATCCTAAAGAAATATTCGGAATCCCATTTTTTTCCAGCTTCCCAAATAATGCTCCTTGGGGGGCTGTTAAGAATTGCACTTTGCTCATTGTGATAATTGTATTTGGAGCAAACTGTCATTGTGGTTTCCACAAAACACTTTTGGATGATAGACCAATATTGCACATCAAGTGTTTTCCAACTGCCAATAGGCTTTCAGGCAGCAGGTAGAGACATAGTCATAGCTCTGAGCTGTTTCTTTCTTTGAAACATCATAATACTTGTTATATATATTCAAAGTAAGAGCTACATTTGTGGGTAGAATCAATACCAAAGAAAGATTCACCTATCTCATTCTGGCATTTTAAGATAAAAACAGCATTGTGCATGGATCCCTCAGTGACTGTCAAAGGTGGTAAAAACTTTGGTGTTTAATGTTAGAAAAAGAGGAGGTGGGGCTCATTCTACAATCTGGCACCACAGCCCTGGATGGCTTGGTCAGATGGTCAGGAAGATGGGGTGGTAGGGCAACCCCTTCGGGTCCCCTCCCACTGTGGGAGCTTTTCTGTCCTCTCAATAAATCCTGCCTTCTCAAAAAAGAAAAAAAAAGGTGGGGTGGTAATAAACTGTCTCTACACTGGAGAAAGCTATTATGTTGACAAAGTGATTGCATTGATAAAAGCTTTAAGATGATTAGCCGGGCGTGGTAGCGCGCGCCTGTAGTTCCAGCTACTTGGAAGGCTGAGGCAGAAGGATCGCCGGAGCCCAGCAGGTGAAGGCTACAGTGGCCGGGATCAGCCACTGCACTCCAGTCTGGGTGACAGAGTGAGACTCCAACTCAAAAAAAAAAAAAAGATGTTCTCTGAGAAGAGTTTGGGGTGGGGGAGGACTGATGTGGGAACAAGTTCCAATACATCGGGCTTTGTGTATGCTCACCGTGCTAAACTTCACTCTAGCCAATGGTAGTCTGGTGAGATCGCAGTGTGAGGAGGGAGGCCTGAACCCCACTGTCACTCTTCCCTGCCAGACTGACAAGGCCTGTCATTTTTACCATTCCCCAGGAACACTCCATCCCCAGTGTCTCTCAACAATGTCTCTCCCGTCAATGCAATGGGGAACTGCAACAATGGCCCAGTCACCATCCCCCAGCGCATTCACCACATGGCCGCCAGCCATGTCAACATCACTAGCAACGTGTTGCGGGGCTATGAACACTGGGATATGGCTGACAAACTGACAAGAGAAAACAAAGGTATGCTCGTCTGCTCTACTCATTGTCACAGATCATGATAGAGTCAACTGTGCTTTAAAGGACTTGAGTTGTAGTTGGCCTTATACCTTTCAGTCTCTCTGATTTCCAGGGCCTAGATAAGGGAAGAGGGGCTTCGCTGAGGGCTGACCCAGTGACCTATAATTACTGAGAGAGTGAAACAGGTCTGGGAATTTGTTCTCCTTTAAAGCTTAGGCTAATGTGAACTGTGATATGTTTGGAATTTCACTTCGTGACAAGAATAAACACAGAGAAACAGAAGCAAAGACAAAAAGGATGATTAGCAAATTAATTAAGATCCTGTTGGCTTCTGTTAACTTTATTATTCTCTTTTGAGAGGTGAGGTTGAACTGCTGCCTTCTACCTTCATTCTAATCATCAGCTCCAGTTGAGTACATGATAATATGGCTTGCATTTGGAAGCAAGGGCCAAAGCTCAGCTAGTATCTTTCACACACTGACAGCAGGGATGAAGGATCAGGGTCCTGTTCATGGTGACACCTGAGATTTGCTACAAAATAAATGCAAAGAGAACCCTGCTTCACCAGAGAGTGTGTCCATGGTCTTTAGTGATTCATGCTGCCATCTGTGACCCTAGCTGTTATTGAGGCTCACAGCAATGCCTCACTATCCTAATGAAGGTGGGAAGTAAAAATAAACCGTACTTTTGCCCTGGCTGTTCATTTGACTTGGCTGACTCTGGCCCAGAAGTCACAGACTGCCCTACTTTAGTCAAACTGGGGACAGATGTGGGCCTTTTAGAATCAGAATGCAAAGAGGTGACCAGCAGTTTAGAGTAGCAGAAATTTTGAGCCAGTAATGGGGAGACATTAGCATCTTTTACCACCTAAATTGCATGGGGTAGGTGTGGATGCTACTAGGTCCCAAGTGGCTACAGTGGCAGTTATATATCTGCAGGTTCCACATCTATAAACTCAACCAATGGTGTATCGAAAATATTCAAAGAAAAAAATTCTAAAAATATTCGGAGAAAAATAACAATACAACAATAAAATAATATAGATTTTTAAAAAATACAGTAACAGCTATTTGCATAGCTTTTACATGGTATTAGGTAGCATAAATAATCTAGATATGATTCAAAATATACAGGAGGATGTGCATAAGTTATATGCAATGTATATCAGGGATTTGAGCATCCATAGATTTTGGTATTAACAGGCATCCCAGAGGTGAGTGTATATGACTTTTTAGGAATGAGGCTGGGTAGCAGGTCACATATATGCAGATGGAAGTTTCCTGGGTTTGACGAAGAAGACATATTGGGCATTCTGGCCCAATTCCTCTCCCAAGCTCCAGAGTCTTCGCTGCCCAGGCAGCTCTCCTTCTCTTTCCACTCAGGCTCCAAGGTTTTAGCCTGCTTATTTTCTCTCTTAAAAGCTGCCCCTCTGTATCTGGGGTGATTCTCTCCAGTACCTGGTTGTGGAATGAGGAGCAGTCTTCCAAGCCCTTCCTCTTTGCGACCCATTTGTACTGTATTGCTAAGCATGCGTGGAAGCCATCCCATCAGAATAGGAAGGATGCATATTTTCCAGTTTAATAATTTAAGTTTGAATTCTGCCTGGGCTATACATTACCTGGGCAACCTTGGCAAGTTACTTAAATCTGTCAGTTACTTCCTGGCTTCCACCTCTATAATAGACATAATAATGATGATAATGGTGGAATTTCCCAGACAGATAATAGAGATTGGTTAAATTATATAATATATGTAAAGCACCTAGCATAAAATATTGGGTTCAAGGTAGAAATCCTACAAA
This sequence comes from Carlito syrichta, assembly GCF_000164805.1. Lineage (NCBI taxonomy): Eukaryota > Metazoa > Chordata > Mammalia > Primates > Tarsiidae > Carlito > Carlito syrichta. The sequence goes on from NW_007247478.1 coordinate 313,167, forward strand.
TATTTATTCTCTTTCCTTACTCCATATTATTATTATGTATCTATATAACTCAAAGATTCTGTGACTATCAAAACATATTTCATAATTTGAGACTTCAACCCTAAGTTCAGCTATAAGCTTATATTGACTCCAGGAAATAAATGTGTCCATGTATCGGTGATGTGGGTTTGTGCAGAAATTTCTACAAGCCAGGCACTTTATTATTTGCTTTATTATTGTTGTCTCATTTATTCTTAGTTTATTTGGAGAAACTGAGCTTCAGTGAGTTTAAGAAGCCCATCCATGTTACCACTGCTCTTAATGTTTGTTAGAAACAGATTGAATCGAGAAGTCTCTGATTCTAGAGTCTGAACTCTTAATCAATAGGCTACATTGCCCATCTAGAGAATAAGATAAATAACGGATCCTCAGAAACCATTTGTGAGATCCTAAACCAGTTACTTAAACTATGAGAAATTCTTAATTTGTCTACTTTTCTAGACTTCTGGAAATTCAGAGACAGTTGGCCCCTACAACCAGACCCATTCAAGTATTCTAGGATTACAAGCAAAGACATATACTCCTAAAGATTTGCCTAGCTTGTCTGCCTCCGCCAAATCTATCTTATTTTGTATTGGTAACTGGAGGTCAGTTCAATATTTATGGATTTCCTTTATCTTTGCATCCGTTTTCAAAATCTGTTAAAGTAATTCCTTCTAAATTAACTTCAGAGCTTTCCAAGAGCAATGTGGTGGCTGTGCTGTTGTTAGGGTGAAATGGTGCTAATCTTGTCATTAGCACAGCATGTCTAGGAATTGCTAAACTCCCTGTGTAATATGGAATCAAATAAACCCTGTCAGTCCATCAGCAGAGAGAAAATGTGTCCTGCTAATGCTGTCATTGGGCTTTTCAGTGGACTGGGGAGAGGACCTAGTATGGAATCTTCGGCTCACAGTTTTGAATTTCACACACTTGGCATTTCTGATGTGCTTAGAGCTTTGGGAATTCTTTTCATATCTATCTTCCTATGTAGAAATTGGGGCTATGAGGAGCTTCCCTTTTTATTGGAGCACTGCATCTCACTGGAGACAACCATGTACTTCTACCTTTTCTACTCATTTCTGTGGTATGGGTAAAGTTGGTTCTCCCAGTGGAAGGTCTCCACTCTTCCCTCATGCCTGAAACAGGCCAATGGAGCTGATGCTGTCCTCTGGCCTTTGGCCTGAAGCCTTGTTCCTGCCTTGTTCCCTACCTACACAGTTGTCCATACTGGCCAGTTGGAGCAGTTATTAAAATAATTACCTGGGTATCTAATTAAGAAGACTGCCACAGACAGCTTTGTACAGAATACCCAGGGAACACTCTGGCTCACATGAGGCTCACATTCATTCAACAATGAGTGAGTCCTTTACCACTTTCTTTAATATTGCATTATATAAGAACATATTTTAGAGGCCAGAAATAATTCATTCGTTTATCATCAGAAATTACTTTTATTGCATTGTACAGAGTAAAAAGTATTACTAAATCAAATGAAGTTGATAACTGGAGAAGGAACCCATATGTTATATATAGCATGAAGAATTAATTCATTGTTTGGTGAAATACCATCTGCTGAGCAAACAAGCACATGTAAACTATGCATAGAAATCACTTTCCAAGAAGGCAGGCTGCCGTCCCAAACACTTTAGGGCAGGCTCCAGTCCTACCCCCTGACCTCATCCTCTGGCCCAGATTCCTCACCCCCAGGGAGCACAAGTGTGAGTTCCTTATGGCTAAGGCTGCTTCCTCTAACAAGAGCTAACAAAAAGGATGCCAGAGAGCCCTCTCATAATCAAATGCCAGACAAATGAACTCAAACATGAAAAGGGGGACACCTAGTTAGTTTTTAGACAACATATAGTTTTCCCCAAATACTACATCTACACCCTCCAAAGTAGACATTCTAAAACTTCAGTCACATTGGTTAGTAGTGGAGCCTGGGGGTTACCCCTTCCCCAAGTCAGCCAAGGGGCACTCAGGTGGGTATTCTTACCATTCACGTTCTAGTAGTAGAAGTAATCATGGGATAGATACTTGCAGGTCATTTTCCATCCCTAAAGTAATTATTAATGAGACTTACCAAATCAGATTCCACCTTAAACATTTATTTGGCTCTGAAGTCTGATAGCTATAATTGCTCCACAGATTCAGGGGCTTTGTCTATACCATACCAAGAAAAATCAGTAAACTCAGTTTATTTAGACAAAAGAAAAAGATGATAATTTCATTTCAGTAACACACACAATAACAAACAGTTTGACATCAGATAGAGCATGACTCCCTATCTTTTGTGTATAAAGACCCCGTTCCAAATATAAATGTTTAATATGTAAAAATATACATTTATTATATAGTATAAAATATAGGAAAATATGTTTATATGTGCAATTTGTTGTATATTTCTAAGTATATTATATATTAATTTTATATAACTATATAGACAAATATATATTTACATGTAATTTATAGTGATATATGTATGTGTGTGTCTGTGTGTGTGTGTATATATATATGAAACTTCTACAGGATTATAATGTTCCTTTAGAATCTACTGTCTGAGAAAACATATAGTGATTTATTTAAAAACTTGCTCTGAGCCGGGCTCGGTGACTCAGCCTGTAATCCCGCACCTTTGAGAGGCTGAGGTGAGTGGATTGCCTGAGCCCGCAGGTTCGAGGCCCGCCTGGGCAGTGAGACTTCATCTCTACAATAAATCAAAAAATGAGCCGGGCGTGGTAGTGCATGCCTGTAATTCCGGCTACTCAGAAGGCTGAGGCGGAAGGATCGCCGGAGCCCAGCAGGTCGAGGTTGTGGTGGCTGGGAGCGGCCACTGCACTCCAGTCTGGGCGACAGAGTGAGACTCCAACTCAAAAAAAAAAAAAAAAAAAAACTTGCTCTGAATTTAGTGACAGATTTAAATTAACTTGTGTTTTATTAATCACAATAACACAAACATGTTTTGTTCTGCAGAGTATTTGGAGCTCACTGACAATTAAAATAACAGTGCTTGATATACATTTTGAGTTTGCGTCTCTTAGTAGGCACTTTATAAGTTTTTTGAATGAATGAACAAATGAATCACTTTTTCAATGTCCATGTGGTTGTGGTGTCGCATGAAGGTGCCTTTTCAACGTGGGACATATTTCCCTGATATCATGTAAAGGCCTGACCCAGGACTGCTCTGCTTTTCAGAATTCTTTGGCGATCTGGACACGCTGATGGGGCCTCTGACCCAACACAGCAGCATGACCAATCTTGTCCGCTACGTTCGCCAGGGACTGTGTTGGCTGCGCATCGACGCCCATCTGTTGTAGTGGGTGTTCTCTCGTCTCCAGCACCACCTATCACTCTACCTGTGTCAGCGCACCAATGGTCACGGTGGAACACCACTCATTGGGGAAAGTTCTCTTTGGTTATATTTGGTTTTATACTTCTTTTGTTATCTGCGAAAAACAGAAGTTATTGTAAGTTGACACTACAACTTGAGAACGGTGTATGTTTTATTACTTAGTCATTTTTTCCGGCACTTGATATGCATTTCTCAAATCTCACCACCTTTTTGTGCTTTATGGAATGACAGTCCCTACAGTATTGTTTTAAGTCCACATTACCCAAAACAAAGAATGGGAAGCATTTATCACAAAGACACGCTCCTGAGAAATGCAACAAGCCGACTTACATGTACATGAGAACTTTGACACAAGGGACTGTCCCCCAAGGGACTTTATTTTTTCATGTCCAGAAAAGAACGTATCTCAGTATCTATTGTTCAACTTTTGTGGTTCCAGTAGACTCAATCTTCAGGTGAGAATTTTTATTGTCAAAATCCACTGGTTAGATGTTGTAGCGACATCATAAAATCAAGAGTCTCAAAATAATAAATGAGCACAGCAATGCCACTCTTAAAATGATGCTATGCCACACAACCAGATAACTTTCTTGTTAGCGTCCCTGTTTTGATTCTCTTTTTTTTTTATTTTAATGAGAAGGAGGAGTGACATTTATTTCAACAACTTTAAGGCATCGACTGACATCATTATTTTTGAACTCCATGATTTGAAGCATAAATCCTCACCTAGGATTCTCTTTGTGCAAAGCTTTCCTTTTGAGGAGCAGTTTGGTAAATGCACATTGGTAGCCAAAATGCTGCACTGCAGTCTTAGAGTTGGAAGATAAGAGTGGTCTGGAAAATGTCTGACAAGGAATTTACACCTCTGCCTTCTTTGCAGTTGGTGAGCAGGTCCACGAGAGGCAGGATTTTTAAATTGTATTTTGCTCAAATCTATGGAAACAAAAGTGGTTATCACTACCTAAAAGTAAAAATATACATTTTTTCCCTAGTGGCTTTAAAATCTGGACTTCCCCAATTATTATCCCCATTTTCTATTGTACAGGATTTCCTTTTTCTACTTTCTTTTTTTTTTTTTTTCTGTTTTCTGTCGTTCCTTTTTCTTCTTTTTGGCTCATTAACTTTTGACTGAAATACAATCACTGATTTTATTAAAGTCTATACATTAGCTTGAATCATTTCCATGAAAATTCCAAAGAAAACTACAAACTCTCTAAGTGGGTAGCTAGCGGCTTTTGTTTTTTTTTTAATCTGAATCTTGGGGTAGTGCTTCACCCCGAAGTGCTTTGAAAGAGTCCTGAAGATTGGAAGTAGTTCACTTAATTTAGAGACATTTCCCCATCGGTTGTGACTACCCTCCCCTTAAGATCCTTTGCATTCATTTTATGTCCCTAAATATAACAATGTAAATATCATCTTTGATATTCCAGCTCACCAGTCTCCCACTTTTAGTAAACACTATCCATGTATTACTTACTTGTAATTACCTGCCAGTATATAATTCCACGTAGCCTTTAATCTGCTGAGTTATTGAATTCTGCTCACTGAGTTATGACCAGATAAATAATTGATATGCACATGAAAGATGAAAACTTGTATGATTATTAAAGCAAGTCATGCAGGTCTGGTATAGGAACAGCAGGTGATCACTCTGCACTCTCATTGTTAAGGTTAGCTATATCCCCACTTGCAAAAGAGCCACACTTGAGCTGTGCTCTGGTCACCTTTGAGTTTAAGGCCCTTTGTTGTATAATAAAGTTGTGGAAGTTGTACTCCAATGGCTGAAGCCATGTTGTTAATATGGCTGATGGGAGCATCCCAGCAGCTGAACCCAGCACTTTTTATGCTCCCACTGTGGTTGAGCTCTATGTTTACAGTTTCAACAACACTTACACATGCGCACACACATACACACATACAAATGAAACCTAAAAGAATCTTTTCTGAGCCTCTTAAATGAGGAATATGATAATATGAAAGACTCTGAACACCCCAGGTGGGTGTCACACATAACAATTAAGCTGATGACTTTACAGTGACTCAGTTCTTTGTTTTCCATGACTTGCCAGGTAGAGTACTTGGCTATTACTATGTAATGAAATCCATTTGCTTGTCTTATAAGTTCGACCTAGACCATGATCCTAGACCATTATGGATTTAGGAGCAGATTCTTCTTGAAATTCAGAAACTAGACATTTGAATGCTAAGGGCAGTTTTCCAGGGAAACAAGCATATTGCCTCATGGATGAAAGACTTGTAGCTCTAGTTTCTGTGACTTGTTATATCTACTTACATACAACAGGTATTGCATACAAGAGAATTCTCTGTCATCTCTTGTAGTTAAATGTAAAAGGTGTGCCACTTTTTACACAGCACACTTACGAAATCTGACAGTCGAGCTCTGGCTCACCACCTGATACTTAGTAGACCCACTTTTAAAGTAACTTGGAAACCAATTAAATATGAAGGTTGAATTACCTTCCTATCTCTGGAGATGAGACATCTTTCAGTTTCATGATTGGGGATTGTTGCTGTTTTTTAGGCACTCTATTTATCACATCATAAATGGTGATGTGTGTAGTAGGTGCACAGTTCTTTGAGGGATTAAGGGATTGAGATATTTTGTCAAGTGAATCTCTTCAGTGTGCCAGTTTGTGGGGGGGGATATGAGACACATGGATGGCAATGAGAGATCGTGCCTCTAGAGCTTGCTGGAGGCTCAGTGTGACACATCTAAATAAGCACGTGGAAGTAGAGGAGAGGGCAGAGTCAACAGGCAGCTCCATCTGAGCAATTACACCGACTGATTTCAGCCCGGTGACTTGACCCAGGTAGGGCCACCACTATGCCTTCATTTGTCACCCAAGCTCCAACCACAGAGAGTTTAACAAGTCTGTGTTATGATGTTGGCTTGGCTTTGTATTTTTAATTAACTCTGGATTTTTTAGTGGTTTTGTCATATTACTGTCTGAGTTTGGTAGGTAGGATTAATTTGAAAAGAGTTTACTAGTGTGGTCCTCCGGGTAGAATTTAGCTGTAAGCATGTTGTTAGCCAGCCTGTAGACTGTTAATTACTTAATAATCTCATTGGGAAAATACTAGTAGTTTTATATTTGGATGACATAATTGGAAAAGCAGATTAGCTGCTGCTACTTTTAAAAGACTTGAGGTTGGGATGCCTTTTTTTCCTGTGTAATGAAATTAAAAGATCCAAATCTTCAGGCAGTAACCAAGTTGCAAAATTAGATACCATTGGGTAAAATGTGTTTTGTTGTGTTTCCAAATGGATGGGTTTTCATTTGGACATTGCCTCGCAAAACACATTGAATTTGGACTGCATTGGAAAGATACTTGTTCTAGCATATCTTTCCTGAAGATGTCTAATTTGGATTTTGTTTTATTCAAATTTGCATCCCAGAGTTTGAAGTTGGAGTTTGAAGTTGGAAAGTACTTTTGAAGGCAGAATCGATTGAGTTGTGAGGATGAAATCCCCACATACTTCTTAATAGACATGATAAAATTCACCTGCTTGAGTTGGCAGGTGGGAGAACCAAACTGGATCACTGGGTAGGACTACTCAGTAAAGCAATGAACTGCTTGCTTAGAGAAGCATCACTATCCCCGTTAAGAAAAAAAGTGTGGCAAAATGATATGGCTACACATTGTCAAACGAATGGGTTGATTCGGTGTCCCCAAATTCAATTCTTTGGGGAAAAATTACTGAGCCAGTTGTGGGTGTTGTGATAAGCAACTGGCAGACTAAAAATTCTTCGTCGTTGTTGTTATCGTTGTTGTTGTTGTTGTTTCTCTTTTCCACTCGCACAGCCTTATTCTTGTAATTAAACTCTGATTCATTTTCTCTTTGGTGTTAGCAAACTCCAGCAACAGAAATAGCATCTGTGTATTGATAATCAGCATTTACCCTGGCAGGAGACTAATCAGCTAGGCTGGTCTCAGACATTAATTCTACCATCTGATATTTTTGGCGAAAGCAAAAGTATTAATTCCCTTTCCATACTCCTCCTCACAAATCTAGAAACCCTCTTTACCAAGAGCATCACATTTTACTCTGTAATCTACTGATTGAAAGAAAATTGCATTGTGGGGAGGGCAAAGGGAGGCTATGGGTGGGAGGGTGGTGGAGGGTGGGGAAGCCCCTGAAAGCCAGATGGCAGTTCTTGCCCCCTTTTGCTTCTGACCTGAGATGTTAAAGAATTATTCATAGTGCTCACTTTGGGTTAGGAGACATTGAACTGCTTTTCAGATCCATGATCAATCATCATTCTTCTAAGAGATTGGAGCTTTGCTGTTTCATTAACTGTGCAGTGTAGACTAATGGTGTTTAATAAAAATCATTCAAAATTTCAAACTCTTTTGCCAGTGACCTCAATTTTGTTGGCTCTTTGATTTGTATCAGACTTTGAGGAGGGAAGGGGGAAGCAAAGGAAGCCTGTTTCCAGTAGCCAACTTCAGCCTGCCTGCCTGCCAGTGGTTGCTGGTAAGCAGCAGCATGCAGACCAGCTGTATGAAGCCTCCTGAAGAATGCCCCAGTGGATGCTTCCGGCTGGCTGGGAATAGCTTGTTCCTACTGGGGGACTCGTTGTTCTCCAGTCTCTGCAGCAGGAAGCCAGCTGCCATATCCGGAGAGAATTTCAGACACTTTACCTTTTCGTTGTGTCCTGCATCACTCATAGGTCTGCAAAATAGAAATGTCTCTGAGAATAGAGCCCAGTGTGGTGACAACAGGTAGTCAATTGCATCCCATATACTCTGTGCCCTCCTATGGGTCTGCAGCACCTATGAAATTGGGGCAAAATGAGCCCCTGTACAGGAAACAAAATGGAGAAACTCCAAAGAGGCTCGGTTGATGCTTGTTGCCCAGACCAAGAACTAGCTTGTCCTTTGGTCAGCCTGGCATGCAACCAGTGGTAGGCTGGTAAAATGTTTAACAACTGGCTCATTGAAAATAGAAAGCACCTGACTTGTAGCATTTGTCAACTTCCAAATAAAATACTCCCACCGTGGCTGATTTCAAGCCATCAGCTGTGACGTCACTAACCACAGGGCTGGAAAGAAATATACTGAGTTGTCTTTTGCAAGCTTGGGCCAACCAGCTCCAACACACTACTGGATGCAGCCAATCCAAGAAAGCTCAGATTTCACTTATCTGTTCATGTGGATACACACACATACACTCCTCTACAAACACTTCAATGGCTAAAACTATTACATCTTTCAAAAATATGAATCAACCTTCTATGAGTGTAGATAGTTTATGATGAGGTCCTAGAAGTATGGGCTTCACTGGTGGCCTGGTTTCAGGTAGGACATATCTGAAAAGAATGAAGCCCTCTTGAGCTGAAAGAACAGATGGATCAGTGGTGACAGTTTTGTCATCTCCTCATCTCATAACTAAAACAGAAGTGAGACAAGTGATTAGAAAACCCTCATGATTGTTTTTTTTACAAAGGTTAGGTATTTGTTCTTTTATTATTATTATCACTATTTTTATTTCAAGTGGTATTTCTAACTTTTAAGTGTAACCTAAGTATAGTATTTACCACACCTCAACCCAAAAGTCATTGTGCTGTTTTCTTGTAATATGGAAATTCAGTAATTCTCTCATCTCTACATTGTTGTTCATAAAGTTTTTACTTTCATTAAGGAATCTAGGGGGTTTTTTGTCAACATTTGCTTTTCAATGTATATTACTGTCCTAGTTCTGAATTCAAACCAGAATATCCTGCATCAATTACATGACTAATATTCAGAAATGATCATCCAAACCAAAATAATTATCTTTTCCACCCAATATAAAAAAAAAAACAAAAGTCACTAACAAGAAGGCATAAACTTCAGTATATTTTTCTAAGAGAAGGGGCTCTCATTAGATACACACACACATTTTTATAAGCCCCCTTCTTCATAAAGCATCTTGAGAGTAGAATATAAAGTCTCAAAGGATCCATTCTCTGGTCTTCTGCAGTTACTAAGAGGTTTGTACCTGGAAAGATGGAAGATTTTGCCCTAAAATCTTATTTTTTAAAAAACATTTCCATGTCTGTCTGGGCCTGTGTCCATGGTTAAATGTCAGCACTGGAGGAGATTCATGTCTTGCTCTTTCTTTCTGGTCTTTCTGTCTTTTACCTCTGCAGTTCTTTCTGTGGCTAGCACAATAGCAGGGTCTGGGGGGTCTTTCCTTTCATGATATTCTGACATCTGTCCTTACTGGAGAATGGTAACATTTGGGTCTGGTTTAATTGACATTCCACTTACACAGGGACTCTGAGTCCCCCAGGCAATGAACTGCTTTTCATGGCTACGAAGAGTTAGAAAAGCATTTAACATCATCTAGCGCATACCCTATTGCAAAACCATCCCCACTGATCAATCATATTCACTCACAAATATTACAAATGAGATTGAACTTGTCTCAAGACAATTTGTTGAGTACATAGTTTTCTTCCTGGATGATTCTACTCTTTGGATGTTTTAGAAAGAGAAATGTCTATGATGTAATCCCTCACATTTATTTGAATTTACAAATTGCGGGTTTTATTCCTATTTTCATTGGAATAGTGCTTCTGAAGATTGTTGTAGTGTTGTTGTCTATAAAAATTAATATGTCAGTAGTGAGCCTCATAGAAGTACCATGCTCAGAAACAATCCTTAAGATCAGAAGATACCTAAAATTCTTCCCCTTTCACACTTGGTTAGATGAGTGACATATTCTTTGGATCCTTCAAAGAAGAGACTGGTTTATTTTTTGTTCTGGTGGTGGTGGTGGTTGTAGTTGTGGCTGTGGTGGTGGTTGTTACTTGTCTCTATTTTCTGACTCTGGCTTTTGCCTTCCTGCTAGTGTTCTTTCTCGCTCTGAACAAATGAATGGTTAAATTAAATGTGAGCTTCTGAATTGTACTTGTTTATGCTCTTAAAACATAACAGATTAATAAAAATAGAAGTGTTCTGATTTATAACATGCCCCCTGGAAAGGCATGCTGTATTATGAAACCATGATAATATAACTGCATTATTACATGACAGTATAAATATTAGTCTGTTGAATTCATTTGTCCAATTGTATAACTTTGTGGAGCAGTGTTTTGACCTTTGCTACATAATCTTGGAGCAAGTGGAGTGGTTGCAGGCAGATGAGACAGTGTTTATATCAGGATTTTTCAATGAACTTTAGTTGGAGGCCTGACAATTGCAAACATCTTCAGATGTTGCTGTCACCATTATAAATACGAACAGCAAATCTCTGTTCAAGAAATTCCCCAGAGCACTTCAGTCAAGACGTTTTAGGGTCATCTTCTCTTTTGCTTTCTCCTTTTCTTTTTCCATTTTTTTTTTTGGAGAGAGGCTTGTTATTAATGACTGAAGAAACATTCTGATTACAATGGTGTATTTCTCTCTCTCCTCTCTCTCACTTCCTCTTCTCTCCCCCATCCCTCCTACCTCCCTCCCTCATTAAAATATTTAAACCTGGAGTCTTTGGTAAATCTGCATTGGCCCAGTCTATATGCCAGGAATGAAATCTAGGCAGATATTGATGGGTTTAGAGCAATTCACATTCACTGAGCCCTTTCACACCCTGCACCAATAAATGACAAGAAGGACAGGGGTAGTTTTTGCAGAGGGGCCACTTTTCTAATATCTTCTGAGACTTAATGCAGTTTAACAAACAACTCCACCTAATTTTCCAATAAGTAACTTGACTGAGACTTGCAAAATACCCCTGAGAGTAGTCAGGGGTGTCTTCTGCCTGGTCTGTAGTGTGTGTGTTTGCTTTGTATCTAAGAGGCACATTCACGTCTTGTGTGCTCGCTTGAAGTGTTTTCTAACATTCCCATTTGTCTGTATATAATAACCAGAAAGATAATTCTAATATGTTGTAAATGAAGATGTGACTCTATAATCGTTCTCTTGTTCTTGGGGAAAAATGACATTTTCATGCATATTTTAAACAGAAACTTTGTATATTTAAGTGTCATGGAAAATATTTATTGAGTAACTGGTATACAAATGGAAATTTACTTGTCATCATATGCTTCGTGTGTGGGGGTGCTCACCAACACCATGTCTCTGGACCATTGTGGCAAGCCATAACTGCACAAAGAGAACACATCATTACTGTGTGTGGGTGTGTGTGCGCGCACACGTGCACATGCACACATTCGTGTGCTTATCCATGCATGTGCAACATGTCTGGCTTGCTGTTCTTCATGAGATTTTAGCTTTCCCTTCTTGAAAAAACATTGTTTTAAAGTTCTAGGAGGCCATGGCTACATTACTATATAAAGGCAGTGATTTGAAATGAAAACTCTCCCTCTCGGAAGCTTTTGTTATAATATGATGATTTAATTAAATGGATTCCACTGGCCTTTGTGAGGGAAGAGGGTCTGTTCAAATCGAACAGAGTTTCCTAGAGAAAAGTGTAGATCAAGATGTATGGGAAGGAAGATGGAGGCCACTTCAGCTGCAATAACATGAGTTGAGTTGAGCCCTTGGGGTTGGAGTGGGCTTGCTCCAAGTTGCAGCTCAGATCCTTAAGGCTGATGTCTGGTCTGGGCTCCCTCCAAGAGTAGAGAGGAGCAGAACCATCAAGAACAGCCTGGCCTGGCTCCTACCAAGAAAACCACTTGAGGTCCTACCTCTAGGGAAAGACCTTTTCCCAGGGGCACCTCAGGTGGCCATTAAAATGTGATGATCATTCAGAAAGTGCCCCCTTGGCTTTAATATAATCCAATTAGTCTTTTTAACCATTGTTTTTTGGGTGCAGATTTTCAATACTCATACTCATTCTAGATCCACCAACTGTCTCTGTTCTTTAACAAGCATGCTTGTCTCGTCAGAATTTCAGTAAGTTCCAGTATCCTGAATAGACCAGGGTAAACTGTTCTAACATCAATCAATGAATGAGATGTTATCTGGTTTTTAAAAACTGATTTCATGTGCTTTCTGTGTATAAAAACGTATATGCCTGTGTGGCTTTGCATTTCAAATGTGTGGCACACAAAGCGTTTTGTTGGTGCGTTGTTCTCAGTACAGTAACTCTGTGTATAAACATTTTAATGTGGTTTTGTTGTTTTCCAACAAGATGTCTCTGTAAAAATGATATTGGCTGAGCTGGTGTGTTGGTTTTTCTCATAGAGGCATTAACTATACTGCCAATGCATTGAATTATTTAAAAATGCAAAATAAAATTTTTATGAAAATCTCATTTTAGATGTGTAAATTATTCTGCTTATAGACTTCCCCAGACCCAGTACTTTGTCAACACCTCTTTCACATTATAGTACATAGACAGCATTCGCATTTAGCTCAACAGCTGTAAAACTGAGAGCCATAAAGAAAATAACTCTCACAAAGCCAATTCACTTAATAGGAGAGACCCTTGGACCATCATTCAAAGCCCATTTAAGAGAAACTGGTAAAGTGTTTAGTTATCTGAATTCCTAGTACACAGCACAAAAGGCCTGCAAAGTATAAAGTTATAAATGCAGGAGATGCTGAGAGAAGAGACGGAGGAAATTATAAAAGTAGACTAAAAACTTAAAACACAACTGGCAGTGGCCATTTACTGCAGCGGCATGTAACCACTAGCCTGGAAGGACAGAAAAAGCAGTAATTTCAGATTACAATGATTGAAAGTCATCAGGAAAAAGTGATCTTAAGTACACTCTTTGGACTACTCACTCATGCCATATATTTTAGAACTATCTATTTCAAAATGCTAAGCTTGTTGATGGTTAAAAAGTAGATGCTTTCAGAAATTTCATTACTACAGAATAATTGAGTTGATGACTAATTCGTAGCATTTTTCTTGCCATGCTTTCCTGGATGGCATTCTCCCCATACACAGCACAAATGTCTCAAGCTGTCTCTGCTGCCTTTACTCTTTTATTCAACTCAAACAGAAGACTATGTTGGAAACGTTTACTTTTTTTCTATTTGACACTCCATCTTCTCTACCCTACAAATAGCACTAACTTTCTTCAAATCTGCAAAATGCAAGGCGTATTCACAAGCACAACATTGTCACTCCAAATGATTAATGACAAATGATAAACAAACTCCCCGCAAGACAGTGTTGCCATGCCAAAAACAAATGCTATGAACTTATGCATCAGCTTAATATTTTCTGGCCATGCGAAGTGAGGAATTTTGCAATGCTACTATACAACATAAACACCTATCGGTAAATGCAACATTAGCAATCAGCTTGGTTGAATTGCCTGTGAACAAATGAACTACATTTGACTTGGCCATACATCTTGACTCTGCATAATCATCATCATAGTCCAAGTGTGAACACTGATGTAGCTAAATGTGGTTAAAACTGAGAGTTGTCACACACCACTAAGAATTTCAAATACATTCCAAAATATGTATAAATATGAACATTTTTCTTGTGAGATAACGAAGAAATATTTTATCCAAGTAAATAGAACTAAATGGATTGTCAATTTTTTCTCAAGCAGCCATGTTGTTTTAAACTTAAAAAAAAAAATCCGCATGCCACAAATGATGACCATGATTAGGTGAAAGTATGCACACATACAGAGACGAACTGCCAGGAATTATGCAGAATGACATTTTTTAAATGAGAGTGTTAGATTATGCTAATTGATCAGTTTGTGTGGCGTTTGTAAGCACCAGTAAGGCACTACTAGCCAGACACTATTCCAGCATTTTCTTATATATTAATGCATGTCATCTTTATAACAGCCCTAGGAGACCGGTCCTAGCATATCTCTGTTGTATAGGCAACAACATGGAGAAACAAAGAAGTAAAGCAACTTGCTTAAGGTCATACAGCCAGTTTGTCTTTGGACCAGTGTGGCCCCAAAGATCTTGATCTTAACCACTACTACCTATTGCTTCTTATTATTAATAATGCTATTGGTCCTATGGCATGTATTATTTTCATTTTAGAAACAAAAATAAAGAAGGGCCCTGAGCCCTCAGGGAGTGATGCTCTCTCAGTCTTTCCAGAGGTCTTTAAAGGAAAGGTATTGACCCAGCCTTCTCGAAATACTGAGACCAGGGTGTGAGAGGAGTCATCAACTCAGAAAAGATTTGGTGAAATGGGTCCCCTTCGGCTTCTAAGTAACAAATAGAAGAAGAAGAAGAGATGACACCACCTTCCTAGCAGGTAACTCTGGCTAGTATAATGACCAGGCCTAAGATTTGTAGAGCTTTAATATCAGCTCACTTTAAGACAAGCCCAGCCCTGGTCTAACTCCCGTTGCTTGCCTCTGAGGTATGACACTGATTCAGAAGGGAAGCAGAACATTCTAGGGTAGTGAGTACCCTGGGCTTTGAGGTGAGATTTTAGATCAAGTTCTCACTGCCTGACTTAAGTGAAACATATAACCTTTCTGTACCCCACTTTCTTTTCTACAAAATAGAATTTATAATATCAGCTTTCTCCCTGCTACCCAGAGATGAGCAAGATGCCATATAGACTGGTGTTTCTCAAACTGCGTTACCTCTTGGCAACTCTGAAAATTTTGTCTCCCCAAATAATTTTTCTGACATTACCAAGACAAAGAGACTGAATTTTCTGAGGGTATGAGAAAGGCAACTTCAAGGTTGTATAACAAAGGATTGCCACAAGTGGGAAGGCTGTGCCCAAGTGGATCACACATAAGGCTAGGAATACATTGAGTCTCATGTTTTGGAGAAAGAACATGTTTTGCTTTATCAGTTTCTCTAGGAAACACATTTTAGGCTTAGGTGGAAGATTTTTGTCTCTCTCCCCTTTTATTAGAAAAGGAAATAAAATAGCAAAAATGTTAGCTATGATACAAGAGGGATCTATGTAATTTGGTAAGGGGGACTTGCCAATACGTTTTAGGTATAGTCATGTGAAATTAACACATTCTGTCAGGGCCCTTTGCAATTGTACGGGTCATGAGCTGGGGATCTGCTAGAACTAAGAGTCACACAAATAGTGTTATGAGTACAGAAGGCCAGTGAGAGGCAGGGAATGACTTTTAATTCCTGTCTTTCTAGCTCTGGGTCTCTCTACCCTGAGAGAATTTGGAGGGGTATTTAAAAATGCATATATCCAGACTCACCCCAAAGATTCTAATTCCATAGGTCTGTATCAAAGGTCTCTTACATAAGTATGCTTTAAAGCTCCCTTGTTGATTCTCATGTAGAACAGGATGAAGAACCAGGATGAAGAACCACTATTCTAGATTTGTCAGAGGAAAAGCCCAGTTGCTCATTTATCCCATCTGCCTTTCTCAGGAAACAGGAGATAGAGGTGTTTCTAGTGCTCTAGAGAAAACATCCCACAGGAATTCAAACTCAGAGCATTCTTCTCCAGAGAAGGTATTTCCTTTCATGCTTTTGTAACTCTCCAGAAATTTTCCAGTCACTCAAAATGCAATTCATTTTAACATATTTTTATTTCCCAAATAAGATAGGCCCTACAATAGGCCAGAGGTATAAACGGGAATTCACAAGGAGGGATGTAGCTCTAGAACATTCTCTTAGGCATAGCTGAACTTGGGCAGAGGCCTGGTGGGGATCTGAGATTGTCCCAGAACACCTGATTCTGAAGACACAGCAATGAATGACCCCAGTAGCAGGAAGGGAGCTAAGGAAGCTTCTCTCACAGAGGTTCATTTAAAAAGTCCCTCCCCACATCCTTGTTGGACCAAAGCTCCTGCAGGACAAAAAACTACAGACTAAGCAGAGGGGGCAAAGCTTCCCGAGAGTCTCCAAGTGCTATGTAATTGGGTAACCCACCGTCTCTGCTTATGAACCCCTATGGTGTTTACATCTTCCCAATAGTCCAGGACTGATTAGCTCAAAAGCCCTGAGCATCAAACTCAAAATTTTACACATCTAATTGCTTCAAATATAGTTCAAGTCAGCACATTTTAAGCCATTTATAACCTGCTTGTTTGGTATGCCTCATGAAACTATGCCTGTCATCTGCTAAGCATAGATCAGATAACCCTGGGGATATAAAGATCCCATATCACAGCTGCCCTTCGGAACTGTCTGACCCAAAGCCTCCCTATCCAGCTGCTGAATAGCATCACCAGACATGGAAGCCCATTCGCTGTCCCCCTCCTCAGGGATTTCCCTTGCTCTTTTCCCTTTCCTGGTGGTGGCCTCTATACGTTAGCCTCTGGAAAGTCTCATCCTGTAAAAGACCTCCCTCACACCTCTACAAGCAAGCCTGTCAAAGAGTCACCCAAATAAAGCTTGAGTGCTACTGCCACCTGATATCATGTCTTTTTTCTTGATCTGTCCCCAAATTCCTTGAACTCACTACACCACACCAAGCATCCAAAAAAGGGCCCCGCAGGGCCAACTGACAGGGTAAGGACAAGCTCCATTTGGTGTCTCCCTCTTAGAAAGTCCCCAAGCACCCTGGTCACCACTAAGCTGAATAAGTCTTAGCCCTGACTCACTGGAAAAGTCCCATGATAGCTATCAAACACATCCTAATGCATTGCCCTCACTGGGAAAGAGCCAGCTCCCTCAAACTATGGTCAAAACACTTCCAGTGTCCCATATGTGAGTAGGCTGAGCTCTCGCTCTACTGACTCTCTGACTCCAGCCTTCATACTCCAGCCAGCTGGCTAGTCACCTCTGCTCTTACTCTGAACTTCGGGCACAACTCATCTCACACACTGTGACACAGGATATCACCATTCTGGTGGAGCTTCAGATCTTACCAGTTCCTTAAGCTCATGCCAGAAATTCTGATCTAATTCATTTGGGTACTGCACTCCGCCCTTCAACCCTCAACCCCTATACATGCGTAGTTTGTAAAGCTCTCCAAGTGATTCTCATCTACAGTCAAAATTAAGAATCCATTTTCTAACCAAAGCTTCTCCTGCTGGGCCTGTACCCCATATTCTTCTGCCCCTACCAGTGTCTGACATTGGTGGACTGGATCTTTGCATATGGCTGAATTTCTGGACCCATAGACCATCTTTGGTAGGTCATCAAAGGTCATTCAAAAGCCACTGGATATTTGGGCTTGGGAGCTCATATTCAGACCCCATGTTGTACTCCTTAGATCCCTGAATATTCTTGAAATAGCCTGAAAATCCCTGTGGAATCTATTACCAACAGAAATAGTCATCCACAAAATAATTATAATCTTTACTAACCTAGCTGTCAAGTGCAAATTGTATTCCCTTATGAGTTAAGCCATGCCAGTGCCTTCTCAGAGTATACCCTTCACTTGGCAGCAAAGAGGAGTCCTAGGTTTGTAACTGATCTCTGGGGAGACCTACCCCCAAGTCCCGTGATTCTCTCAAGGCTTTGAGTAAAGTAACGACTCTTTTAGAAAGACAGCACTGTTTGGGGGCACATCTGCAGGTAAGTCAACTGGAAAAAACGTTTCCCTCATTTGAGATTTCAGCTTTGCGTTGACTTTCCAGTCGAATCCGCAATCTTAACCAGGTCAGAATACAAAATAAAATCGTCAAGGTATATAGATGATGCCTCGTATCAGTTTCTATTATAGGGTAACACAGTATCACAATCTTAGTTAAACAACACATGCGTTTATGATCTACTGGTTTCCATGGGTAAGGAGTCTGGGAACAGTTTAACTGGATCCTCTGCTTAGAGTCTCACAAGGCTGCAATCAAATATTGGTCATAGCTATGATCAGTTTCAGCTCAGGGTCCTCTTGCAAAGTCCCCCCCAGGTTGTTGGCAGAGTTTGTTTCCTTGCAGC
Organism: Carlito syrichta; assembly: GCF_000164805.1. Classification (NCBI taxonomy): domain Eukaryota; kingdom Metazoa; phylum Chordata; class Mammalia; order Primates; family Tarsiidae; genus Carlito; species Carlito syrichta. The sequence goes on from NW_007247478.1 coordinate 331,258, forward strand.
TCTAAAACTCCAGTTATCTTGCTACCTCAGAGCCAGCAGGAGATAGATTCTCTCCTTTAAACTTTCTTTCAAAAGGCTTATGTGATTAAGTCAGGCCCACCCAGAATAGTCTTTATGTCAAACTGATTAGGACCCTTAATACTTCATCAAAATCCCTTCACCTTTGTCATATAATGTAGCCTAATTGCACTAGTGACATTTTTTCTATTCACAGTACCTGCCCACACTCTAGGGGGGTAATCCAGGGCATATACACCAGAGGGCAGGAATCGTGGGAACCACCTTAGATTTCTACCTACTCCATGCCTTGTAGGCACAGAAGACTTCAAATCTTGCATCGAAAACTCCCCCTTTCCATGATCCCTGAAGCAGTGGGCCTAGAGCTTCTTGAACTGTAGCCTTGCCATCAACACAGTCCTTTGCTCTTTGCCTTAGTTTCTCCAAGCAGAAAATCATTCAAGCAACTCTTACTTCTGTGTTGCTTAGAAGAGCATTACAAATTAATGAATTAATTGAGTTAAGCTCATTAGTCAGATGAAAAGTGCTATAGAAATGAAATATTATTATTTTAAAATCTGGTGGCTGTCAATGCAAAGTTTGCACTTAGCTATTAGACACTGTGCCTTTGCCATCTATCAACCCCCAGTTCACTAACAATGCTCATATTTTGCTTCAAATCATTAATTTGAAAATAACCACCTTGGTGCTCATGATGTGCTGATGGGGAATTATCTGCCCCTGGAACTTGCCAGCAAGAATTATTTTTAAAAAAATGCATCAGCTGAAGCTCAATGAGGAGAACCAATGAAGAAGCAGAAAGAATATACTCCCGCTCTTTTTCTCTCTTACCAATCCAGGGCTTGCTGAATGGCTCCCAGCATCTCTAAGGGGCCTCAGTGTCCTGGTGGGTGGGGTGCAGACCAACTACCCTTTCCTTTTGACTACACCTGCAACTCCCAAAATAAGGTAAGGTTTTCTACCCTGGGGGCCTGGCGGGGGGCAACTTCCTTTCCTGGTCCCTGTTTCCCAGGCTTTCCTGGAAAACCAGAGCCCTGCTCTCCAGGTAACATCATACTCTCCGAGGGCCCAAGTCTTAGCCCTCTGAGACCCCCTCTCTGGTCTCTGCCTACTTCCACCACTTTCCCTTGAGGTATGAGTACTTTCCTGAACTGTTTCCTTACAGTTGTCCCTGCCACCCCGTTGGTCATGGGTGATCTCTGTTCCTCAGGCAAATCTTTTATTCCTTCTAGAATTCCCTCCCCATCCTCAGTCCTAGATAGTCCTCCGAAGTCCATTCTCCTCAGAAGCACTCCTCAAGGCTCAGTTCAACCTCTGCCTCCCTCACCTGCTGTGGAAGCCGATAGGTGAACTGTGCCAACAGCAGGAAAGAGAACCGGGTGGGTGGGAAGGGAAAGGAAAGCAGGCCTTGACCTAGAGATACCCAAATCTGAGGTCTTGTGCTTGGCCTCATCCCTAGCTGTGTGGTGCCTCTTACTCACTGTTCTGGCAAAGGGTTCAACTCCAGATGCTCCATAGCTTTGGGATGGTCTAGCCCTCTACTAATGACAAGAGACTCCTATACAGCCACTGGCGACAGGGCTGTGCAGCTCAGCTGTAATCCTCCCAGGGACAGGCTGACTGGATTTGAATGTGTAGACTTGTAGAAGCAAACTAGAAATAAACCTGCCATTCTCCTTAGATCTGAGCTGGAAAAAAATTCTAAATGCTTGCTTTGGAGAAGTCTGAGGAATTTCTGTCCCTGAGTCAGTTACATCTACTTATGAATTGAATTGTCTCCCCTCAAATTCGTATGTTAGAGTTCTAACCCCCAATACCTTTGAATGTGACCTTATTTGGAGATAAGGTCTTTAGAGAAGTAATCAAATTAAAATGGGGGTCATTAAGGTGGACCCTAACTCAACATGACTGGTATTCTTAGAAAAAGAGGACGTTTGAAGATAGACTCACATGTAGTGGAGAATTCCATATGAACATGGAGATGGCCATCTATAAAGGAGAGAGGCCTGGAACCTTCCTTTACAGCGGTCAGAAAGAAGCAACTCTACTGATGCTTTGATCTCATACTTCCATCTTCCAAATCTGTGACACATAATTTTCTATTGTTTAAGCCACCCACTCTCTGGTACTTTGTTATGGCAGTTCTAGCAACTTAATATGTCACTCGTTCATGTCAGCATGTGCATAGTATGAGGTTCTAGAACATTATCTGGGAGCAAAACCAGATGTTACACTGCCCTCATGGATCTCATGATCCAGTGGGAGAGAAAGTCATTCAACAGGCAATCACACAAAGAAATGTGAAATTGCAACTAAGACGAATACTGTAAGGAAACACTGTCTCATGCTCTAAGAGTCTACAATGAGCTGAAATATGAAAGCTAAATAAGCCTCGGTAGTAAAAGAAGAGAGGGAAGAACAGTTCAGGCCTAGGGAGTACTTGGGTGCAGAGACCCTATGCTAGGACATGCTGAATGCCTGTGCTCAGGTTCTCAAATGACCCTATGGCATGCCTCCCACCCTCGTAGCCCAAGCATCAGTGTCATTAGCCATCATCAACTCTATGAGGGCACCCCCAAATGATCCCCAATGGAGAGTATTCACTACAAAGGGAGGGAGAATTCCGATGAGAAAATAGCCTGGAACTTAAGGCAAGAACAGACATGCCCAAATACTGACTTCATTTCTCTGGTCCCCAAGTTCATAAAATGCACACCGAAGTCAGCACAGGTCCCGTGATAGAACCATGAGGAGGTTAGCCTTGGTCTGAATCATCCCTCTGTTGCTTGCTGGTTAAGCTATCGCTTAACGTTTCTAAGTCCCAATTTTCTCACCTGTAAAATGGGGATAATAAAATGCGCCTTCCAGTATTAAAGCCATGTTAAGCACATATATTGCACAGGAGAAGTATTCAATAAATACAATTAACCTAGTGATCCTACCCCCCTACTCCACTCCACATTTCCACATTCACATATGGCATTGGGATTGTTTCTGGACATCGAGAGTGGCAGCTAGACCATACCCATAAAGGAAACTTCCTCAGACCCCTGAGCAGACTACAAGTGGTGGAGCATGAACAGGCAGGTCAAGCAGGTTCGTCCCCTGAGGAGAGGACACCTCCCATCAGGCCAAAAGCCAGAGGGATGAAAATGTAGTATCCGATGGGAGGAGGCAGGGCCAGGGAAGCCACTCCCTGGACCTGCCTCCAACCCCAACTTGTTCTAGCCTACACCGCTGGCCAAGTGGCTATATTTCCTTCCTGATTTTCAGGGAATGTAATTTATGGCTTGGCAAAATCTGGTTTCTTTGTAGTGGAGCCATTGTGTTTGTTAGCATAATCATTTCTCAGAAAGGATGTCAATAAAGGCTGGAGAGTGAAACACAAAACCCCCCACAACCCTAACTGCTAAATAATTTCTGGAATGAGTTGTCAGGAACCTTTTATTTACTGATTTCGTGCATTTCATTTATTTTTGGCACAGAGCCAACCTTCCTGACAGTTAAGATTTATTGATTTAATTGCCTAGGGTAACCATGCAATAAAATCATCTCAAAGATAAATTTTCATGGCACTGTGCAGCACGGAGGTAATTTTTCAAATGCTACGGCTATATTTCTGCAGGTTACAGGTGCAAAATTTGCTTAAAGCAGGGATGTCTCATTATTGTAGCACTGAAACATTGGGGGCCAGCTCTTTGGTGGAAATTCTTTAAAGGAGAGAAACAGAGAGAGGGAGAGAAGAAGAAAAGGAGGGAGAGAGAGAGAGGGAGGGAGAGAGAGAGAGAGAGAGAGAGAGAGTGAGAGAGAGAGAGAGAGACATGACCACGAGAGAACATAGCCCTTTCAGGCTTTCAGGAAAGAAATGATATTTCCTTAATTGGTTCATATATTCAATGCCCATGAGAAAGTGGGGCTTCACTTTAATTAGGAGTGGGCTTGGAGGTTATTTACAGTGTTCTGTGGAATCATTTGTTTCCAGCTGTGCGACGCTTTGTACGGCATGAGCCTCACAAGGTAGATGATTGCCACTTGTGACATTCGCGTTTATTGCTTCTTTAGATCTTTTTATTTACCCTGTTAAAGTGCTCATTATGGCTCTGAACCAACGAGTAAATGAAAAACTCTGATTAACTCCCAGGTTAATGGTAACATTTCAGGAAGTCAGAAATAGCATAAACTTTTAACAATGTGAAATCTTTTCTTACCTCTCTTGATTTATTTTACAGTGTTTTTGCTTTGATTGCAGGTTTCAGATGGTGCTGTTTAATAGCTTATTAAACTTGCAGCCTAGCAGGTTTGCTGTTTGGATAAAATTTTATTTTTGCTCAGGTGTAAACTTTTGGAGCAGGTAGGGATTTTTTTCACCTTATCGAATACCAGTGACTGAGGTCTGCCTGATTTTCTCAGATGTTCATTGTGCAACACAGGACTGCACAGGAGTTGGTCTGAAACTGTTGCCCTTGAAACCTCAACTTTCCCTTAGTGGAGCTCGGTGACAACCTGGAATGGGAAAGACTTCGGGGCTTTTCAGGTGAGCTTGAACAAGGAACCAAGAACTATGTGCAGTATTTGAATCCTAGCCCCAGTCCCAGCCCCTCAAAACTCAATTGGGAAAACTGAGGTCCATGGAATTAGGAGCAGAGCTCCTAAAAGCAAATCTTCAGAAGCCCAGGGAAGATCTTCTCATCTTTCTACTACCTCTGTTGTCTGGTATGGTCACAATACTCACTACTATATAATCCAATTGCTCATTGACCTGGGTGACCTGTCACCCCTCTCAGTACTTCAGTTGCCCCGTTCACAGATAAAGAAGGTTGGGATGGATACTCACTAAGTGCTCACTTATCTCTGGCAGTCTGTGATTCCAAGGATATGTGCACATTTAGCCAGTCTCACCCCACCATCTGGCCATTAATACAACCAAGACATTCTCCTCCGAACCGTTAGACTTTATGAGTCCAATATCGACATGTTCCAGTGTCCCAGACTCACATAATCCACAGTTTCATAGCTACATATTTTCTTTCAGTGGAGCAGACTTTGCATAGTTCATAGCTGGTGGTTTGCAGAAAAACAACAAAGTGAAATTAGACTTTGACTAAAGAGGAGCAATGGAAATTTGAACTAAGATGAAGTGGTAAGCCCAGTTGACCATGCAGACTTGTTGCCTCGTCACAGCCAGTAGCTGGGTGGAAAATAACCTGATGAGGTGGTGTCCATGGCAACGATTCTGAGGCTCAGCGCCAGGACTGGTTGTTAGGGAAAGAGTCTACATGTGTGCCCATTCCCTTATCCCATACAAATGTGTTAAGAGGCTAATCTACCCAGAGTCCTACACGGGAGGGAGTGTGAAGAATGAGGGTCTATGTGAACATTGAGGAGATCAGACCTACACCTGGTTCAGGTAGACTGGTTAGCACCTGCTTGGCAAACTAAAGTTTAGGGCATTCCATCTTTACACAGTAGCAACAGCTCCTATCTGTTCTCTCTGCTTCTGCCCTTTCGCCCTCCAATATACTCTAACAGCAGCCAGAGGCATATTTTTTAACACGTAAATATGATAGTACTATTCCTGCATTTAAAATCCTTCAAAAATTCTCCATCACTCTCAGGGTAAAGTCCAGACACTTTAGCGTGACTTTACAAGGCCTGGATGACCTGGCTCTTGTCTTGCTCTCCAGCTGTCCTCTTCCTTTCCTTCGACCAATTACTCACTCCTCTAGAGCATCAGTGAATGGGCCAGCAATCAACACACGTGCTCTGATTAAACACACACACATACACACACACACAGAGAGAGAGAGATCTTGATTTTCTCCTTTCCATAACTATTTATATCCAATCCATCAAGAAGTCCCCATCAACTCTACCTCTAAAACCGATTCATAAGCCATCTTCTTCTTTCCACCTCCACTGCCTCCACCATGGTCCAGGCCACAATCATCGGACCATCATCATCTCTCATGACTCTTAGAAGTCTGGTGAAAAAGTAAAGCTGCCAAACTATGGTTAATCATGAGGTTCCCAAATATATTTGGCAATGGTTTTTGTTGAATAACTGCTAACATCATGCATTCAGCAACTACTTATTAAGTGCTTTCTTTGTGCTGTGAATTATCTGGGTGTTGACAATCCATCATTGAAACAAAAATTAAAAGTCCCTGGTCTTACAAAACTTACAAAAGATGGGTAGTACAAGAAATAAGCAAGTGCTTCTCAAGTAGGATGAGAAGATGACTGGGAGGGAATCAAATGAAAAAGCAGAGAATTGACCCTCTACAGGAGTACAGACAGTCCATTCATTGTGACAAAGGACAGGCAGTGCACACTGGCACATGCATCTGAGAAGGAGCCAGTGTTCTAGGAAACATTGAGCATGAAATGCTACCTAGGGGATAATGGCCAAAATCAAGAAACTGCTTTCTCCAACTGAGTTTCTCACGACATCTTAGTTCTTGACAGCCACTCCTATCAACCCGTCCAGAACACACTCATACACCTCTCCACTCCAGCAGTAGCCAGCTGCTTTCCATTTTCTCAAAAATAACTAGTGACTTCCTTTGCCCACAATTCTCTCTTCACTTGAGATGCCTATTCCCTCCTTCTTTGCCTGTCAAAATCAGATTTGTTTTTGTGGCCCTCACCTCCTTTACAATTAGTACAAAGTCTTGATTGAAGTTGATGCTCTGAAAATAACTGAATTGTTCTACCTTTCTCTTTGCCTAGTAGTGCTTTCCTCCTCAGAGTCACACCACTGCCCTTAGTTTCAAAAGATCTAAAATTGACCTTCCATATGATCCAGCAATCCCCCTTCTGGGAATATACCCGGAGGAACTCAAATCACTCTATGAAAAAGATACCTGCACACACATGTTTGTTGCAACTCTGTTCACAATAGCAAAAACATGGAACCAAGTATGCTTCCCATCAAAAGTGGACTGGATAAAAAAATGTGGTATATATATATATATACTTGATGGAATATTATGCAGCCATAAGGAAGGATAAAATTATATCAGCAACTTGGATGGACTTAGAGTCTATCATATTTAGTGATCTATCACAGAATCAAAGAACTGAGTACCACATGTTCTCACTCATAAGCGGACCTTGAACAATTATCATAATACTATAAGAAAGGAATTGGCAGTAGTGGGAAACTGCTGAGGTGGGGAGAGGGTATGGGCAACTTCATCAGTAAGGGTACCTGATCTCAAACCAGGTGAAATGGGGACCAAAGTGAGGCCCAAACTTTGCCTGTACAATGACCATTTATATACCTAACCTTGAATTCTACCCCACATCTTTAAAATAAAGAGACCTGCCTGGGCAACTTGGCGAGACCTCATCTCTACAATAAATCAAAAATCAGCCGGGCGTGGTAGCATGCACCTGTAGTTCCGGCTACTTGGAAGGCTGAGACGGAAGGATCACCGGAGTCCAGCAGGTCGAGGCTGCGGTGGCTGGGAGCGGCCACTGAACTCCAGTCTGGGTAACAGAGTTAGACTCCAACTCAAAAAAAATAAATGAATAAAAAAAAAGAAAAAAAGAAAACTAAAGTCTCCCCAGAAGGCTTTCTGAGCCAACAGGCTGTTACGTCCCATTTGAACACAAAAGACTATCCTAAGGCCTCCAGACTGGCAGAACCTCAAATCTCCCTCGGAGGCATGAGAAACTCAAGTTGCTCTGCTCTCTCCCCTCTACAAACCCTGAGAGTAAAGCCCAGCCCATACCGGTACATTTGAATCTCTGATCCTTTCCACTCACTCCCAGGTTATTACAAAACAGCATGTGAAAGCAATCAAGGTCCTTCCCCAGGCAAAGAAGACAGTGGCCAATAAAGGGCTAGTTCATACCAGGAGAGGGGTTTGGGGACCCTAGTAGGGCAAGGTGGAAAGTTGATCCCTTTGTGAGGATTCCTGGGAGGTTGTTAGGACCCAGTTAGTCCAAGGTGAGGAGTGGAAAAACGAAGGTCTCCCTCATATGGAAGATGTTAAGATTATAAAGCAGGAAGTTCATAGAGGGGAGGGTATTAAAAAGCACACGCTTGTGCTAATTTGGAAACAGGCAGTTGGAAGAATGTGCAGAAATGGGACCGATCTGGCAGTGCTCTCTGGTGTAGAAAGCTGGGGGTATATTTCTCAATCATTCAAATTCCTATGGGCGTCAGGCAGACTTCTACTCTGCCCCATCAACCAGCAACCCAAATTCCAAACACCCCAAATCCTTTATGGCTCTGCAGTAACATTGTCAAATTCACTGGGACATTCATGACTCTCTAGTTAGAAAATTCCCATTATCAGGGATTCCAGGCTTCCAGTTTGGCAGAACCACTAAGGACCTCTCCAATGTAGAGGCCTATCTGCACTTGCATGGAAGGAATGACCAGGTTCCTTGGCTTGTCTATGTAGGAGACTTACCAATAAATTTAACCTGGCGTGCACTAAAGTGACCATTATATTGTAAGTGTGACACATGTATATTCAGCCCAGAAGGAATTACATAAAATACGCAGGGCAGAGTGTGAAGACCTTTCTGTTGCTGAGTGGCATGTGTCCATGAAGACTCAACCGGTTTGCTATCACCTTTGTGAACCTGGTTGGTATGATAGCAGCAGACAGGACGAAGCCCATTTCCCATTGAATCAGGTCATTGCTACAGAGTCAAGCAAAACACATTATTTGAGGTTTCTTCTGCCTCTAGCAATCCTTTCCCAGGGTATTAACATGTAAGCCTGGCCATTTGGATCAGCTTGAGAAAAGTCAGGGGCATGAGCCCTGACAGCTGATTCAACAACAAAGCAGAGCAGCAGAAAAGACTGGACTGTGTCATCAGGGAACATCTCATCGTGTATTTCTACTCAGGTCTGGCTTCATATTGAATTCAACTGCTCTGCCAACTTCCCAGCCCTCATCTTTGGTATGTCATTCACTCATACTCTCATGAGCTAAATAGTCACTGGACACTCACTTTTTGCCAGGCACCATGTTGGGCATGAAGTATATAAAAATAAATAGGGCAGGCTCCCCTCTCTCCTTAAAGGGAGATAAAAGGCTCCCTGAAATCTGTGCTGAGAGATCTGCGAGTGGTAATATGGACATATACACTTGCCTCACTCCTTCACCTACATCAGTAGATCTCAAATCTTTTGGTCTTGGGACCCTTTTAAAAACTATTGAAGATTCCAAGGAAGTTGCATTTATATGGGTTATGTCAATCACTATCTACCATATTTGAAAATAAAATTGGAATTTAAAAATATTAATGTGTTAATTCAGTTTAAAACATAAAAACCCAGTACATGGTAACATTAATAGAAAATGTTTATGAAAAGTAACTATTTTTTTACAAACCAAAAGCAATTTAGTGAAAAAGTTGCATTGTTTTACAGTTTTGCAAATTTTTAGTCTCTGTCATAATGAACGCTGGATTCTTATATACTTCTGCAGATAATTTTTTGCAATATGTTATTTGCTTAAAGTACATGAAGAAATGCACATAGATATGCATTTAGAAAAGTAAAAACTATTTTAATACATTTCATATAATTTTAAAAATTCTTCTTTGATACAACTTGAAAAATCGCAACAAGAGGACTTTTTAAAAAGTTTAGTAACAATGAAGATAAAAACATATCGATGAATTTTTTGTACTCTGCTATATTAAAATCCATTGGCCTCTCTTTTACTGTGAATGGATATTTTAAGCAGTCATGAGTTTGTATAGAAGACCCTTCCGTCTTGTTCACTGTGGCCAAGGACTGGTCATTTGGAAAACAGTCTGCCTTGAGTTGTATCAATCTTCTAAATGATGATACCTTTCATTATGCATTATCCGAAAGTCACATTTGTTAATATTGCCACTAATCTGATTTTAAAAGTCTTTAATTATTGCTAATTTTTGCTTGAAAGTTCAAATTTTATAATTGGAAACAAATTCCTATTTGTTGTTTTTCTTGAAGTGTCAGGTTCATTTTGTTCATTTTTGAGAAAATGACTACTAAATACTTAAGTCTAGGTCAAATTGTTTGCCCCACATTCTTTCAAGTCAAAATGGGATTCTATGAAACAAAAATCAACCAGTTCAGTTTACAACTCAATTGTACAAGTGACTTTCTTTGAGTCAACCATCCTACTACAGTATGTAACAAACGCTTTATACATAGTTCCCATTTTGTCATACAGAATATCAAAAGAATGGGTACTCAAGATTTGAGCTTTAATAAAATTAATAACTTTTGCTACCTCTTTAAGGACATTCTTAAGTGAAACTGGCTCTGCTTTAACTGGAAGTATGTGACAGTGAAGAATACAAAAACTACTAGGACAGTTTGGTGTCATTGGCTTGATTAGTGCTCAGTTTTACCCACCACTGCTTTTGTGCTACCAGTGCAGATGTCCACCCAGAAAAAAAAGGGTAAATAATGAAAAGAGTTTTAATTTTACAAACTCCCAAAAGGGTCTTAGAATGCCGATGGGACCATAAACTACACTTCAAGAATCAGTGTTCTACTTCATTTTCATGCCACTCTCCTTAAAATGTGTGACTCTGGGTCCAGCTCCATTTAACTATTGCTAATTGTTGCTTGAAAGCTCAAATGTTATAACTGGAAACAAATTACTATTAGTTGTTTTTCTTGATGTGGCCTCTATACATACAACCCCTCCAAGCTGCAAATTTTGTGAGAATGAGGTTCTACTCATTGCTGTATCCTTGTCACTTGGCACAGTGTCTGGTATGTGGTAGGCGTTCATTTAATATTTGCTAAATGAATGAATGAACAAACTAATGAATGACTGAATGTATTACTAGGGAGTGGAGCTGAATATAAGATACTGCAAAAGATTCACCAAGAGGTAGCCACTCTGCTCTCTAGCTCATTTCTTCACCTTTCTGACTTCTGTGTATGCGAGTGTGGACTGTGTCCCTCATGGAAGAGTGGTGCTTTTAGAGATGTGCAAAAGCTACATTTACAGATCCTCTTCTGCAGGGAGTGTTTGCAGAAGTCCTAAAATTGCTCGCTAAATGGGCGCTTAGTGAGAAAAATGAAAATTCTACTCTTTTTCTTGCAAAGGCTATTTCGTTTTCCATTTTAAGATACTGATGATGACGGCCTAATGAGGTCTATTGATGGAGGAAATGGAACCGGGAGGCCTCTGGGGGAGAGAAGCCTGCACCTACAGGGTAGGCTGGAGTGTACCACAATGAGGCACAGCAAATAGCTCTTCTGAGCCACTCTACAGACAGTCTTAGACATAAGAGCCACATTTGACAACAAATCTCACATTTAAAAGATAGCTCACAGAGATCACAGAAGAAGCAGCAGCTGTGTGTAAGAGCAATGGCAACCCACAGGGAAGTTTTCTTCTGTTCTGAGCTGCATATGAATGAGTGCAGTGGTCATGACCATAGGAGACTCTTCTGTCTTGTTCATTGTGGTCTAGCACAATGCCCGGCCAACAGGTAGAGACACTCAATTGATTGAATAAATGCATGCTAAGAACTATATAACCAAAGAACACATTTGATTCCACCTCTTTTCAAGCCTGCTTTGGTTCTGGTTTCTACCAGCTGAAATGTCCGAGATAAACATCTCCTTCATTTTATTCAGCCTTGACTCTCCATGCCCAACCAACACCCCCCTCAGCCCCCCGCAATGTGGACACGATCCTTACCCTATTTAGGACCTGACTCCATTTGCCATGGAAAAGTTGACCTTAGCTAGAGGCACAAAATGATTTTTTCCTCATCATTCTATAGTGTAGAGTAATGCCAGGAAGGGGCTGTCCATACAGACAGAGCTGCCCCTCTGTGGTGGAAGGCCCTAGGCAAATATCCCTCTATGAGCTCTGTACCATTTGTTAAACAGTCATATAGAGGGGACTATTTCTATCTCCTTTGAGACTGTTACCTCACTAGTAAATATTTTTGTGGACTCTTCCCTATATAAACAAGTTAATGAGAACATACACTACAAAATACACAGGCTCATGTGAGGTACAGTGACTTATTGATGAAGACTTAGCATAATAGAGAGAGGACCTACTTAGATGTTTACTGTGCCATCATGCATGTGAAGGTATACCATAGGACTCAGGCTTCACTTCATCTTGTCTTGGCCTAGAAACCATCTATTATCCAGTGTACCACATGTAACTAAGTTGATATCTCCCACTGAGAAGAAAAGGAAGTATCACTTTTGTTATCACAAGGTCATGGCTCTAGAGCATCTACTTGTATTGGAACAATCTAGATCTTCCTGTCTCTGCACTTCCCTGATACAATTAACATCATGCTGGACTACACCATGACTCATGCCACCACTGTTATTCCCTGGGTCACCCGTGAACACCGGCTCCCAGTTGATTCTCAGATGTTACTGAGCTTCATTGATGACCACGAATGCACACTTTCCCCAGAATATGCAGGAAAATGGGAATGATCGGTTATTTTCTGGTCATTTTCAAAGTACTGTTTGGCTTTATATAGCATACATATAGAACAACACATCTTCCAACCAAATCCTCTCTTGAACTTCCTAGGCCATAATCACTGCATTCCTAGAACAGGTTCTCTTTCTATGCTGACTTTGCCTGTGCATTCTACATGCTACCACCAGCAGGAAGGATATTGAGAAGCCCATCAACATAGCATGAGGGAGAAGTTTCGCCATTTATATAAAGAATAAATACAACATCAATACATGATTGAGAACAAAAGAGGACATATACCAAAAGAGCCCACTGGAGAAGTGAGGTAACAGTCTCAGAAGCTTTCAGAGGAGATAGAAATGGTCACCTCTGTATAACTGTTGAACAAGGGCACAGAGTCCATGGAGGGAATGGTGTCCTGGGTGCTAGTTGCAGGGGGACATACCAGGTAGAGGACTCCTGCCACCACTATTCCAGATTCTGTAGACCTGAGTGGGCACACAGATAGACGAGGATTCATGCACAAGCCCACACATGCAATTCAAGCTCAAGGTAGTGGTGGTGGGATGACAGGAGCCCAGAGCTCTGAATTCGCCCTGTGTAAATCATAAATGAAAACTATGCCCAGTCAGCATATCAGTACTGTTCTAGCAGCCCAATCTTGTACAATGTCATGAAAGAAATACAACATAACACACAGGAACACCCTGAAGGTATAATTTTAGGAGTGTCCCAGGGCATCTGGTTGACCCCATGATTGCCTGTGCCCTGGGAGGGCACCATAGGGGATTAGTTGGCGAGTACTCAGAGAGAAGAAATGGGTACTAGAACCTATGTGGGTCCCTGTCCAGGCTGCCATGCTTAGATGGCACAGCCAGCCTGACTGGTCCCTGTCACTAGAAGGGGACATTGAAAATTTCAAAGAAGGCCTTTCCTGTGATCTGAACCTACAAAGGACCCAGTCCAGGCCTGCAATACCTGCCTGGATACGATTAGTTCTCACCAGTGAAATGTAAACAGAATTAATGTGTGCACCTTCCAGGCAAAAATAGTAAAAAACAAACAAACAAACATACAAAACAGGAATGACTTCTCCATTGAAAGGAGCTAAGAATATTTTTAAAGTAGCAAAAGGTGGGAACGAAAGGAAGTACCTAGAGTAAACTTGGCTTTGCGCAGTCTTTTTTGCCTCGGTGTGGCCATTTTTGCTTAGACTTTAACCCCGACCTGCTTTGATTCTAACTCAGGTTAGACATAGATAAGATAAATTTCTAATAGGCAGGTTTCAGGAAGTCTTAAGACATTCTACTGCAGGTCAAGTAGCAACCTACCCTCCCCACCCCCTTGGCAAATCTCCATTAGATAGGAGACCAGGATAGCCCAACAGCCCAACCTTTCAACTCATGGTTTAGCATAAAAATTTCTAAGAAACTTTCAAGCCCTTTGGTTGACTGAAGTCATAGAAATGATAATAGACCACCTTTTGGTCAAGGAGTTTATGGATTGCAAATATCTGACAACTCTCCTGCAGGAAAAACTCCTCCCCTTGTCTCCCAGCTAACCCATCACCATGGCAGCAATCATGTGACTAATCCACCCGTCTGCCCGCTGTCCATCACCTGAGGTCAGTACCTGCACTTACCTGCACCTTCATGATGACGTGGAACAGACCAACACCCAGTTACCTTAATGACCTTCCCTTGTCAAAGGGAAATGCTTAAAAGGACTCAACCATGAGCAGCCATTTTGCCACTGCCACGCCATTGCAGTCATTGCCTTACTAGAATCTGGTGTGGCCATGTGCTGTTTGAGCTCTGGCTGTTGCTGCGTTTCTTGGCTTTGGCCCCCTTTCCTAAATTGGGAAGGTGAATCTCCTCTTTTTCCTTCTCTCTTTCTAATTTACTTTCTCAATAAACTGTATTTTCTAATCTAACTTCTGTGGAATTCTTTGCATCTTTCATGCAGCATCAGATTACACAGCAAACACCCACACTCCCAGCCGGCCTGACCTAACATTCTGGAAGCCCTGCTGGGAGTGTGACCCTAACATTTTTGAAGGTCCCACTGAGATGTGTTCTAACATCCACCTTTTATTTTCATTTCTGCCAGCTGGTAGCAAAGTTGTCTGAGGCCCTACCTGTGGCAGATCCACAAGATGGAAGAACCCACAGTCCCTGGATCATATTTGGAGAAAAAGCTGCCAAACAGCAATGTCCCCAGTGCACTGCTACCTGGATGAGAAACAAACTTCTATTGTGTTAAGCTACTGACATTTGGGTTATTTATTTGTTAGAGAATCAAATGTTATTCAAAATGTAAAATTAAAGTTTACATAGGGCTTACACTAAAAGTGGGCTTGATATAGTGTTAAAGCTCCCCAAATGTGTCTTCTAGTATTTTGATTACTACTAGCACCTTGTTAAGGCTGACATAGCTTGTGCATCAATGGGGCTGCAAGCAGGTGAAGATACCAAATGCCTTGAGGTCACAGCTCAAGAGAGAAGAATTAGCAAGAGAGATGAGTCTTCTTTTTAGCATTTCGCATTTCCAGGTGCACTCTGCAAAACTGACTTTTCTAGATTCTGACAGCTGAGTCTGAGCTCTCTACAAAAATCCCCCAAAGTCCAGGAGTCATTTTAGAAATATGGGATTTAGGACAATGGTTGTTAACTCTGGGGCTAAAGAAATAGAGGGTATTGAGGTTGATTTGTGTTCCATGAATGTATTAGGCAGAGCTTTGATTGACTACATGATTTCCTGGCCCCTCATAGTCTTCATTTTTCTGTGAAATATAGCATATAGAACACTAATAATGGATGATATTGATTTAATGGGGGATTTTCATGAGGAACAGATTTTTATGAGATGCAACAGTACTTATTTGAAACATATTGACATTTTTAGTGCATGCTGAGCAGTTTCCAGATTTGCAGGATGCAGTCTTATAATAGAAAAAAAGACAGAGTAGATCATTAGGAATCTTAAATTAAATTGGAAATCTTTAAGAACTGTAATGTTTTAGTCAGAAACTAGCTGTCAAGAGGGCCCTGAGTATTAACTGTGGGATTTCCAGTCACAGCAATCATGCCTTAAACAACAATAGAAAGTATAGTTCATTTTTAGCTGTTTTAATACAGGAACTCATCCCAATAGGAAATGTCTTGGCTGTATTCCAACCCTGGAAGTTTTCAACAAGTACGATCTCTTCTTTTGTGGCTACCATGCTATTAAAGCCCAAGAAACATTGTAAAGCTAAGTGATGGAGTTATATGAGCGAGACAGAGAGATAAAGACAGCATGAAAAGCAAGTGTCTTCATCATCAACTGGTTGTCAGCTTCTAAATATATCACTAGTCCCTTGAGGGGTAGAGTATTGTCAGCTACTCATCTTTGTATATCCTGCCAAGCACTCACACAGCGAATCTAATTTAATAGTGTGCATATAGTAGGAATCAAAGGTCACTTAACTATTGGTTCATTTATTCATTAAATATACCTTTCCTGAGGCCTACTTTACACTAGGTCTTGGGGATGCAAAAAGAGATTAACAGGGCCTAACCCTAAATCTCCAATTTTGTATACAACACATATAAAAACAGAGACATACAACATCTAGAAGATTACCACAACCTAGTTTGATCAGCATGAGTAGAAATATATAGTTATAGAATAATATTTAATGGCACATGGAGGTGTTCAAGATATAAGAGATGATTAAATGATAGGTAATTATTTCAGTGTTATACAAATAATAATAATGTAAGCATATTTTTGCAAAAAAAATTTAGAGACTTCAAATCAGGGTGACATTGTCAGTTCATATTTTGAGCCCTGTCCTACCACATCACCTTTTCTCCCTCCCTCTTCTCTTCCCATTCTTAAAATTCATGTGACTGTTGGATAAAACATAGATAGAACATTTTAAAAGAAAACGTAGCCACACTCCAAAACAAAATAATATTTCTGGACTTAATACAAAGAAACAAAGTAGCACACAGAATGAAACTGTGTATTGAGTTGGTGGCAGAGTCACACAGAAATACATGATTTCAATTGGCAGTGATTTGACTGCTCTTTCCTAGTACGGCATATTCTAGGACAAAAGAAATGCCAACCTAACAATGATTTTAAAAAAACAAGCAACACAAATCAAACTCAAAACCCCAGAACAACAAAACAAAGCAAACAAGCAAAATAAAACTGAAAAAAAAAAAAAAAACCCCTTGGTTTTCAGCAATCACTGGTAATACAAAAATTGGTATTGTTGCTCTGAAACAATTATGTATGTATAATTTATACATATGATAGAGAAGTATGTTAATGTGATTAGCAAGTAAGTTTTTCTCTCCATTAAACAGAAGAAATGGAAACATAAAATTAAAGAAATTAGCCAGGCTTGGTGGCTCAGCCTGTAATCCCGCGCCTTGGGAGGCTGAGGTGAGTGAATTGCCTGAGCCCGCAGGTTCGAGACCTGCCTGGGCAGGCGAGACCTCATCTCTACAATAAATCAAAAAATTAGCCAGGTGTGGTAGCACGCGCCTGTAGTTCCAGCTACTTGGAGGCTGAGGCGGAAGGATCACCGGAGCCCCGCGGGTCGAGGCTGCGGTGGCTGGGAGCAGCCACTGCACTCCAGTCTGGGTGACAGAGTGAGACTCCAATTCAAAAAAAAAAAAACAGAATTAAAGAAATTAACTAATCTGTGATCTTGATTTTGAATTGGAAGTATTAGTATAAATTGATAATGTATTTTGACTCTCAATTAAACAAATTAGTTGTAAAAATTATAAAACAATTTGAAAATAAATTTGCACCATTATTGAATATTTGATATTAAGGAATTATTGCCATTTTAATTGTGAAATACTCTATAATAAAAAAATTAAAGTGTGCTCAAAATTCCAAGCAGGATTAATAAAACAAACTCCTCACCATCCGCACCTAGGCACATCATAATAAGCTTCATATTCTGATATGGAAGGGAAAAAAATCTTAAACACTACTGAAAAGGCAGTGAATTACTTAGCTGTTACTGCATATTACCCCCAAAGCTTAGTGGCTTAAAACAATAAACGTTTATCATCCCACAGTTCTGGTGGACCAGAAATTTGGGTGAAGTTTAGTTGGCTGACTTAGCCATAAGGTCTTTTAAAAGGCTGCAATCAAGAGGTCAACTGGAGCAGCAGTGGCATCTGAAGGCTTGTCCATAAGAGACTCTATTTCCCAACTCACCTATGTGAGCTTAGCAGGATCCAATTTCTCACTGGTTATAGGACTGAAGGCCTCAGCTTTTCTTCAGCTGTTAGCTGAAGGTCTCCCTCAGGTTTTTATTTTTTAAATTTATTTATTTGGCTATGCACAACTCTCCATAGAGAAGGTCACAACATGGAAGGTGACCTCATCAGAGCAACCAAGTGGGAAAAGAATAGACGACTTCCAAGACTTTCTGTAACTTAATCTTGAAAGTGACATCTCATTACTTTTGCCATATTCTATTAGTCAGAAGTCACTAAGCCCAGTCCACACTCATGGGCTGGAGATGACACAAGGGCACAAATACTAGCAGGTTGAGATTATTAGGCTAGAGGTGGCCAACCACTGGCAGCCTACTGATAAAGGAGTAAAAATTAGACCTGCAGCAGATTTTTCATCAGCAATAGTGGATTCTAAAAGATATTATTTTAAAAGATAATAGGCCAGGCACTGTAGCCCAAGCCTGTAATCCCAGCACTTTGGGAGGCTGAGGTGCATCTCTACACCAAAAAAATAAAAATAAAAAATTAGCTGGGTGTGGTAGCATGTGCCTGTAGTTCTGGCTACTTGAAAGACTGAGGCGGAAGGATTGCCTCAGCCCAGCACGTTGATGTTGGTGTGGCTGAGAGTGTGCTACTGCACTCCAGCCTGGCAATGGAGTGAGACTCCAACTCAAAAAAAAAAAAAAAAAAAAAAGAAGATAATAGTTACAAAGTAAGCAAAATCACGCACTATACTTAGAATTCCATATTAAGGAAAATTTGGTATAACATTCATTAATAAAGGTAAAAATAGAACATAATTTTTTTATATGCAAAATAAGAGTGCTTACCATAACTACTAAGGGATGTACTTTAGTGGAATGAAGAAAAGTGATTCAAGAAGTAAACAGTGGCATCCAAGGACCCGCAAAATGATGGAGAACAGTAAGACCTGTAACTTTGGGGTGAAAATGAAGCTTAAAATATCATAACAAAATGACTTTATTGTGAATGAGGAACATCATAAATTTGATGCAGGACTTTTAAAGAAATCAAACAACAATTTTCACTCCAACTTACCAGAAAAAGAAAGCATTTGGTAGGTCACATGACTTACATGTCATGTAAGGCAGTTTCTCCCTTCCGTATTCCTTTCCTGGAGGGAAACTTTGGTAAGTCCCAGGAAAGAGTTGGAAACCACTGATACAAAATATTGCCTGGGCATCGAGACCTCATCTCTACAATAAAAAAAAAATAAAAATCAGCCGGGCGTGGTAGCGCATCCCTGTAATTCTGGCTACTTGGAAGGCTGAGGCGGAAGGATCGCTGGAACCCAGCAGGTCGAGGCTGCGGTGGCCGGGAGCGGCCACTGCACTCCAGTCTGGGTGACAGAGTGAGACTCCAACTTAAAAAAAAAAAAATCACAGCATTATTCTATAAATGGTGTTAAGTTTCAACCAGAGATAGTTTTGCTTGACATACAGCTTTTTTACTATGAGCTTCTCCTCCAGATCCCATCATAAGTAAAACAAGAAGCAATCAACATTTTCTGAGAGTGAGAGGCTAATGCAGAGAGACCAAAGGGAAAAAGACAGAGTGCAAATGAAGAGGAAGACCAGAAAGTATGAATTCTTACATTCCCATCCAAGATAATGTATTTTTAGACTTAGGAAAAGAAAAAACAGGGCAAAACAAGACAAAACATGATAGAAGAGATATACCTTCAAATGCTTACAAAGTTCATGTCTGGGAAATGTGAGTATAGTAGTCCCTCTGTATCCACAGGGCATATGTTTCAAGACCCCCAGTGAGTGCCTGAAACTGCAGATACCACTGAACTCAATAAATATTATGATTTTCTTTTTTTTTTTTTTTTTTTGAGTTGGAGTCTCACTCGGTCGCCCAAAAGGTAGTGCAGTGACCGTGGCGGTGCTATGCGATCTGAAGGTGCTGGGCTCTGGCGATCCTTCCACCTCAGCCTTCTGAGTATCCGGAATTACAGGC
>NW_007247478.1:350964-369558 GCF_000164805.1 Carlito syrichta
CGCTGCCCAGGCGGGTCTCAAACCCGCGGGCTCAGGCAATTCACTCACCTCAGCCTCCCAGAGGCGTGGGATTACAGGCTGAGCCACTGACCCCGGCATGATTTTCTTTAATATGTAAGGACTTAGATAAAATTTAATGTCTAAATTAGGTGCAGTAGTCTTGTGCTTTGTGACCATTATAAAGTAAAATAAGGGCTATTTGAACACAAACATAGTGATGCCATAACAGTGAATCTGATCACCAAGATGACTGCTAAGTGACGGTTGGGCTCTAGATAGCTTCTACAGCATGGACAAACCGGACAAAGAGAGGATTCACTTTTCAGATGGGAGGGGCCTGAGCAGTAGGACATTATATCATGCTATTCAGAAAGGTGCACAATTTAAAACAGGAATTGTGTATTTCTGGAACTTTTGATTTAATACTTTTGGATTGTGGTTCACTATGAGTAACTGAAACCATGTATAAGGGGAGACTACCATATGGTTGATTTTTATTTTCTTTCTTTTTTATGCATTTTCCTAAGTTTCTACTATGACATACATTCGTTGTAATAATAAAAAATAGTGATCTCTTAAAAAATGAATGAGAAGTAGATTTAAAAAAAAAAACTTTTATATTTCCTGAGTCCTAAGAATTTCTCAGAGTGTGTTAGAGATGGAGGAATTAAACATAGTACAGGGAACCATTGTAAACCTGTCTCATTTCACTCCTCCCTCAAGGTCAGTTAAGGATTGCAACAGATTGCATACACCTTTCTTTGGACTTCATTAGTGCTGCTCACCCAATATTTCCACCTCTTTGTCTTCTAGGCACATGGTAAGATTGAAACTCCCCACTCTTCTCTGTAATTAGATTTGGTCATGTGCCTTCACTTTCCCGCAAAATATGAGTACAAATAACATTGTCACTTTCGGGTGCAATTTGTTGCATAATTTTCCATTTGCTGAGATAATCATAAGATCACATATTGAGGTGGACCCTCCTCTGAATGACTGCAATGAGCACAGCTCTTTTGCTAACCCATGTTGGACACATAAAGTGTGTGAGAAACAACCCCTTATTATGTTACACCACTCAGATTTGAGAGTTGTTTGTTATTTGTTATTGCAGCACAATCTCGTCAATACTCAATGATCCACTTTCATTTTGGGCTCTGAAAGAATTATATCAAAAGCCAGCTGTGCACCTTCATAGCCCTGTCACTGAGCAGCTTCTTAGAGATTAATCTTGCTCATTTTAGAACATCTGACACAAAGAACTTACCTCACAGCAGTCACCAGAGGAAGTTGCACAAGACCAAAGTTTGGTGACATATCAAGCCTTAGAAAGTCTTCTTAGGCATTTCTCATAGGACTGCCATCTTATAATTAACAAAAAAGAAAACTGTTCACCCCCTTTTCCACAATTCATGGCTCAGGGTTTAATCTTCTATCACAACCTAGATGTCACTTGAGGTCAGCATCCTTTTAAACAAATTAGCCTGGGAACTACAGTGGCTGAAATCCAAAAAACCTGTCTATAGTGGAAAAAGTGTAGAACAACAAGTGTAGAATAAGTGTGGCAATAACAAACTCACTAGTTGTGAAAGGACAGAGATAAGGAAGTGTAAACCAAGCAGCCATTTCTTCATAGATGTGTAGGGACAGTGGCTAGCTACATCAGAGGCAAGTGGCATGGATTTACTCAGTGTTGACATTGGAGACTTCTTGGAATAACAGAAAAAACATTGTCTTAGAAACCAGGAGGCCCAGCTTCGTCCCAGATCTGTCACTGAATTACAATGCAAACTTGAGCAAGTCCTTTGGCTTTTTTGGCTTTCCATTTGTAAGATGAGTAGGTTGGGCTCTGGACTTTAACACTCAAGTACCTTCTGGAATCATACAGGTAACACATGTATGTGATGTACCTCAACTGAGCCTACCACAGTAGGGAGTGTTAGGGACATAGGTAAGTACATGTCCTGCCTAAAGGCATTAAATTCTAGTTTTTGAAATATCATGGAAGACAGAGGAAAGGCACATCTTGGTCTCATTTGACTCTTGCATCTCCAGTCTATGGGTGACCCCTGCTTGGTCTTAAAATGTCTGTCCATATAAGATTCTATTGTTGTCAGGATTTCTCCTTTTTTTCCTGACAAATTTCAGAACCCAATGACCCAGAATAGGCCTCCCTAATATCTTCCAAATGATAGGTTTAAAATCACCCAATGACTTCACCTTTATGTTATAACATTTTAGGCTTAGATTTGCTTTAATAGCCAGGGCTTTAGAAGAATCTGCTCCCATTATTTACTCATGAAATGTCTACAGTACTCACACAGCAAAAAGTATCAGGATTGCTCTACATCATGGCCTCCTTTTCCTCCACACAAATGGCTAATTGCTTTGGAATCCCAGAGGCAGTGCAAGGCAGAGTGGAGAGGGAGAATAAAAGAAAATTGCTTTAAATGAGCTAAATATACCTACGAAGAAAAAAAAGGCAAATTTTCCTACAAGGCAAGTGCATCAATTAAACCTTTCAGTGGGGAGATCTTACTTGTGCTCTTGGCATTAGTCTGAAATATATATTACAGAACTCTATTTACTCCTCTAATTAATATAAATGAGCGGTTACCATAGCAATTATTGCATTATATGATGCACATAAAACTCTGGCTATGCTTAGAGCTAGGGTCAACATTTTAAATCACTCTTGACTCATCATGAATCAAATGTCCCTTTCTGTATATTCCAATGTGCGAAGGTTGAGCCTTTATTAGTAATAATGGAAAGTAGAATTAATGTAGCACATTTTATCTTCCAAATGCTTTAACTATATTAACTATCTCAATTCCACAGCATTCCTTTTGTGAGTGGCTGTCTCTCCCACCTTTTGGATGGGGAACCAAGATGGAGGTCTGCTGAGGAACATTTCTTGAGAGGAGTGGCACTCTTTTCTATGGTTTGGATATTCAGGGTATAGAATTTTATGGAATGCCATAAGAAAGAAGAGTTACATCAAACCAGAATTCACAGATGCCTTTTTGGTATGTGCCTGAGGAAAAGAGTCTGAGAAAATGTGAGGAGCCTGGAATAGCCAGGGTGAGGGGACAATGGGGTGGGTGTGGAGGAAGGCAGTGAGAGAGTTTGACCTTACACAAAACCAAATGGCCTGGGACAGGCCAGTGAATGCCCAGCTCTCCTCTCTCATGTGCCCACCTCTCAGCATCTTTCTGTGGCAGATCCATTCCCAGCCCCCAAGGCCAACATAGTACTCATCAGAGCATGGAGCCATGTTCCCACCACTGCTGAACCATGCACTCCTCTGGGGCAGAGGCAAGCCTGATTTCTCTCTGTACTCTCTTCAGCAATTAGAGCAAAGCCTGGCACAGAGGAGTTGCCCGGGCATGATCAGCTTCATGGGCATGCATCTTGGGTAGTTCCCCAGGGCTCCAAGCTCAGGTCTCAGAAGGATTGTGTGCTTGGCTTAATGCTCTGTGGTCACTGTCTTGAAAGTATTAATTTTTGTATTAATTATTTGTTTTTGAATTTGTGTTTTTAAGTGAAATTCAGTGGGACAACAAGGCTGAAAGTTGCAGCTCACCCCCCACCACACCCCTGTCTCCCTGGGATAGGTTCTCAGCTACTTGTTCCCCTCACCTCTGTATTCTAGATACCACCAGACTTCTCCCTCCACACTACCTCCCAGAGATCACAGATTCCTTCTGTCCCCAACAAGGGTTTAAGCATCAAAGTCAGGTACATATGTACTGCAGAGTGTCAAGCAACTAGGCAGGGATGAGTCTTTCATCTATCCCTGACCCAGGTCTGAAGGTGTCCTGGAGTGAGGGTGGCAATCTCTGAGAGTCTTCTTGTCCTCAAGCACTCAGCCAAGGTTGTGCGTATATGTCTGGGAGATGGCAGGAGGGAGAATCTGGCTGTTAGTTGGCCTTGTGGGGCTCCCTGGTATCTTTGAGAGTCCTTGCAAGTATCTCTTTACCCAAGTGAATGTGACATTGAATAGCAAATAAAAATAACCAGGACAAGTTTAGTGAGACAGTGAAAGAAAGGAAAAATATCTATGTAACGTTAACAGCATTTTTTCCTGATTTTTTTTTTTAGCAAGGGGATCATATTTTCATTTTTCAATGGACCCTCAAAATTGTACAACCAGCCCTGTCCTCAGTAAAGACTCATTAATAATAGTAGCTATTATATATTGATAATTGTTCTGGCTAGGCACTGTGTCAGGTTTACATGCATCATTTCATCTAATCCTTATGAGGTGGATATTACTATTTACTACTTTCATTGCTTAAGAGTTTTTCGTTCATAGGCAAATTAATCAACTTTTATGCGTCTTGGTTTCTTTATCTGTCAAATGGGCCATACTAGATTGAACTACATGAAATTGCCATATTGTAGGTCAGAAATGGCTAAATATTTGTTATTGTATATGATTCAGTTTAATATAATCCTCCTTCTAAGAGTGCAGGGAAGATTTAATGACATAACACCAAAAAAGTATTAAGAAAAGTACCCAGGTCATAATTATCACTCAGTTAATAGTCACTGTACTTATTTATTAATAGAGATGATCTTTTTAGTAGTATACTAATCTTATTTTTATACATAAGAAAACAGGGCTGTTCGAAGTTGGATGATGAAGCTGGGCTCGGTGGCTCAGTCTGTAATCCCGTGTTTTGGGAGGCTGAGGTGAGTGGATTTGCCTGAGCCCACGGGTTTGAGACCCGCCTGGGCAACTTGGCGAGACCTCATCTCTACAATAAATAAAAAAAAATTAGCCGGGTGAGGTAGCACGCACCTGTAGCTCCAGCTACTTGCAAGACTGAGGCTGAAGGATCACCGGAGCCCAGCAGGTTGAGGCTGCGGTGGCCGGGAGCGTGCCACTGCACTCCAGTCTGGGCGACAGAGTGAGACTCTAACTCAATAAAAAAGAAGGTGGATGACAAAGCCAGAAGGAAAGAAATTAAGATGGGAGTCCAGGCCTTCACTATGCAAGCTGAATTAACTTGCTTCTGTGGGCTGTTTGAAGAAAGCACGGGGCTTGTCTGACTTCGTAAGTCTTGACCCAGGAAAGTGTTTCCCGAGCTGCAGTCATGACAGATCTCTGTGACTTACCTGAACTTGGAATACACCATTAACGCTGTCCCTCAAAGCCCATATTGCATTGCTTTTTCTTCATCTCCAAAATGAGAGAAACTTCTCGGACCTGAAAGTGCAGAGCGTTGCATGTGTTGAGAGTGAGAGGGCAGCTTGCCAGAAAGGTATTGTCTGAAGAGAATGCGTGTTTTCCTGTATTCAGATTCAGTTTTCCAAGGACAGACACATCTCACAATTTGTCCTCTCTGATGGCTTCCTTCTTGAAGGACTCATCAGTGTTATAACTGCAATTGATTGCTTTTTATTAGCTGAAGATGAGCTGCAAAAGGCTAAAAGTTCATTTTGGATAAATCCTCAAAAGTTCGGAAAGCTCCCAAGACTCCCGCTGAACTTTCTTAATCTCTCCACAGCTTTACGTTCTGTGTAATTATCCATATTTGTGAAGGGTAAACTGCTCTTGCCTTCTTCATCTCTGTCACTTCCGATTGCCTGCTGGTCCCAGAAGCACCACTGCTCTTCTGTGAGAGCCTCACAGTTCTTTCTCCAGAGCCCACACAAGGTCAGCGTTGCCTAGGAAGACACAGAGGCAGCTCTTCCCTAAGGATCCCAGGTCTAACAAAGTGGATTCCATTTAAATCAGAGAGCCGATAGTCAGGGGTCAGTGGGGAAAAAGTCTTGAAATTAAGAATGTTTTAAAAAATGAAAGGCCTTTTGAAAATGAATGTGTTACTAAATCTTCCTGGTAAGACCTTAGAAATGGTCACCATTTCTCTTACTCACTGAACAGTGAATGAAAGTGTTTTTCCAGTCTCATTTTCAAAGATTTCCTGGCCAAGTCATTCCAGCAGTCTCTTTGAGGAGTTTAAGAAGTGTTTTCTAACCCCAACTCAGTCCTAAGACAATATTGCCCTCAACCAGGTAGGTAAAGTGAACTGGAAGTGCTTCATGGCCAATTCTGTCTTTCCATGTGAAGAAGTTCCAAGGGTTGAAAAGCTCACAACATCCTTGTAAGAGAGGAGCCTTGGGATCATGTCCTGGATCTGCCACTCATGCCCAGGGACATCTTTAATCTCCAGCCATTCTCCTCCATTCTAGGTCTCAGTTTCTCTATCCGGAAAATGAAGGTTTGGATGCACCCTCTAAGGAGTTCTTCAGTTTCAACATCCTACTTTTAAATATTTAGTGATGATAATATTGACAGCAATTATGTAATAATGTTGTCCATTATTAAGAGCCCATTATGTGCAATGCCACTGCTTAGCTGTGTGAAATTAGGGCAAGTTACTTAAGCCCTTATGCCTCAGGTTCCTCATTTCCAAAATGAGAATAAAAATAAGACTAACCTCCCATACAGGGTTGTTGTGAAGCTAAAAATCCACATAAAACTGTATATGCTTGGCACACAGGAAGACCTCAAGAAATGTTATCTGTGATTATTACTATGTGCTGGGCATTATGTTAGGCATTTTACACAAATGTAGATTGCCTATGCCCCTCGCCCAATACCAAAATCACTGCTCCAATTAGCTCACCTAGAAATGGGGTTATCGGTTACCTGCAGAGTGATAAAAATGTAACAAATGAATTTTAAAAGGCTGCATGTAAAAAAAACTGCATTTTTTTTCTTTTTGAGTTGGCTTCTTACTCTGTCATCCAGGCTGGAGTGAAGTGGCACACTCACGGCCACCCCAGCGTCCACCTGCTGAGCTCTGGCAATCCTTCCATGTCAGCCTTCCAGGTAGCCGGAGCTACAGGCGTGCACTACCATACCCCACAAATTTTTTATTTTTGTAGAGATAAGGTTTCACCAAGCTGCCCGGGCTGGTCTTCAACCCACGGACTCAGACAATCCACTCACCTTGGCCTCCCAAAATGGTGGAATGACAGGCTAAGCCACCGAGCCCAACCAAAAATTGTAATTTTAAACCTATTGTTTTTAATGTCTTTATTACTTAGTCTACACTTAATGAAAAGTGCCTGTGTAAACTGATGGAGTCCTCACAATAATTCTAGGGACCCACAACCACTGAGATCCATGTCTCTACCAAAAGAAACAGCTGACCCAAGACCATGTCAATTACCTTCCCCCTTTAGTTTCTTTGAGAGTGCTGGGACAGGCCTAGATAGTGAAGAACGCATACAAAAGTCCTGGATTTCATCTCAGCTCTGCTATTTTCTAGCTTTGGGTCTGAGAACAAAGTCTTTCCTCTCTGTACTTTGGTTTCCCTGGCTAGAAAATGAGGGTTAGCCTGGTCAAATGGTCTTACAGACCAGTTCTGACATCCTAAGATTAAATAATTCTAAATGAAATTTTATCCACAAATTTGTATTGATAATTTGGCCTCCTTTAAGAAAATCACCACTTTCTTTCATAAGATAAAGTTCATATCCTTCAAGGCTGGCAATCCCCTTTCCACAGGGAGACACTTGAAGCAAAAGGTCAACTTTGGAAGCTGTATCTTATACCCTTACCTAAAACTAGCTCATTTTGTCATATAACTGCCTCACTAATTCCAGACATGGTTCATGCACTGGCATTATTGAAGGTGTAGAGAGGGTATGGTGGTGGGAATAGCCCCACCCTGTTTCCTATCATTCTGACTTAGTACAGACAGAAGACCCTGCCCTTTACTTCACAACTTAATAAAGACATGGCTGGAACATTTAAGTAAGACTTTACTAAGGGCTAGAGAATAAACTAGACAATTAAACAAGAGTGGGCTAAGAGTCTGCATAATTTATATTGCAAGCTTTGTTTTACTCTCTAGGAAATCCTTAGGTTCTATTTCATCTTAGCTCACAGCCTACTACAAGCTCAGCAAAAACAATCTTGGCAAGGACCCAGCAGCATTAGCTTGGAGATCTGCATTCCCCAACAGTAGACTCCTAAATATTAGTTTGAAGAAAAGTCAGTTTCAGATGCCCTCTTTTGACATCCAGCTATCTACTTAGTTGTAGTTATTTGAGAATCTACATTTCTTTTTTAGGGATAGACCCTGGGACTCAGGACAAAGCACTACCATGGACTACTAGACAACTTGAACTTGAGTGGAATGTAACAGCAATGAAAATCCTTATAGCTAAACCAAGAGCTAACATGTTTTAATGTCTATTATGCCTGAGGTATTGTTGCAAGCACTTTACATAGACTATTTAATTTACTTCCCACAACAAGGTTATGAGGTTAACATTATTATCTTAGATTCACAGATGAGGAAACTATGGCCCAGAGACGGGAAATAACTTGCACGATGTCACAAAGCAAATTACATCAAAGCTGAGATTCAAGCCCAGGCAGTCTGACTCCAGAGCCCACATGTTTAACTGATACACTGTGTTGTGAGATACACCCGGAAACAGCCCAGAGTTAAGCAACCTCCTGAGATGAATTACAGAGACCTGTCCTCAACATTGAGCAATGGGCTCAGTCTTAACAAATGCTGGGAAAATGGCCATTTATTGATTGGGTACATAAAGAATTGCCTCAAACTGCTCACAGGCTAGAGCAGAGAGACAGATGAGTAGACAATTAACAATATAATGTCATGAGCATAGAGGGGACACTTACTGCCTTCTCTTGGAGGGTTTAGAGATATCCTCAAGGCAGGGGGACACTTACGTTAGGTGTAAAGTTTGAAACAAGCAACCACTAGGTCCTCTTCCAGGGCAAACTTGCCAAGTCTCTCAGAGTGTTCTGCTTCTATTCATGCAGAAAGGATGTTGCTCCTTGTTGTTTTGGTGAAACTGTATAATGTAGGCCATATTTGATATGTAAAGTACACGAGAAATTATTGCAAATCAAATATGGAATTGTAAAATACATAAATATCTTCTCACCCATTAGGTGGCTACTATCAATAAAACAGAAAATAGCAAGTGCTAGATGTCAAAAAGTCTGTGCACTTAGTGGGAATGTAAAATGGCACAGCTGTTGTAGAAGACAGTGTGGCAGTTCCTCAAAGAAATAAAAATAGAACTACCATATGATCCAGCAGTTCCACTTCTGGGAATATATCCAAAATAATTGAAGGCAGGATCTCAAACAGATATTTGTATATCCATGTTTATAGCAGCATTATTTACAATAGCTTAGGAGGTGGAAGCAACCCAAATGCTTATCGACGGATGAATGGGTAAACAAAATGTGGTACATACATACAGTGCAGTACTATGTAACCTTCAAAAAGAAATAAATTCTGTCACATGCTACATGCTGAATCAACCTTGAGGACTTTATGCTAAGTGAAATAAGCCAGTCACAAAATACAAATATTGTATGATTCCACATATATGAAGTCCCTAGAGTAGTTGAGTTCATAGAGACAGAAAGTAGAATGGTGGTTACAAGGGTGGGGGGAGAAAGAAATGAAAAATTATTGTTTAATGAGTATAAAGTTCAGTTTTACAAGATGAAAATGTTCTGGATATTGGTTGTAAACAATGTGAATAGAGTTCATGCAGCTGAACTGTATACGTATAAATATCACGATGGTAAATTGTATGTTGTTTTAACCACAATTTTTAGAAAAGCATAAATATAAACCATGGCAGTTATGCTATAATCCTGATAATTATAAGGCCATAATTTTGAGGTGATGCCCAAAGTATTGCTGATTCATAGGGAATTCTGTTCACACTGATGCTACCTTGATTTCCAAGCATAACATAAAATGGCAGCCAGATGCACCTGGAATCCACAAATGAATCCCACTTTGCCCCTTTTTCCGTTTCCCAAAGCCCTTTTTCCATATTAGCACAATATTTTCAAAGTAACATGCCAACTGCCTAATTAGGAAGACACAGTCACACATAATGATCAATATGTTTAATAACCATAACAGTATTTATTCTGCAAGAGATAAAGATCATCAGAATTTTGGAAAAGGCCCCTAACATGGAAGCGATTGCATTCCCATTTAAATTGAAAAGAGGAATCTACAATCTGTGCTTCATGTTAAACAATAAAAGCCCTTGAAAGGCAATGGATGGCCCCATGGAGTGAGGACTAGGATTCCACAGTGCCTGGCTACAGCAAGCCTTGTTCCCCACTGGTGTCAAGGGGTCTTTGGGATGCATGGGGCCCAGAAGGTTTCTGCAGAACTCGGTAAAGGCAGGTTTTATCCCACCCTTCCATCTGACAAGTTTGTCAGTCACCATGCACTTGCTGGGATGGAGTCCTGAGAGAACATCTGATCAAGTGCCTGTTTTCGGAAAGTGTGTAATTCCATTGGGAAAGAAATAAAGAATTACTTTACAGTGTTTAAGACTCAAAAAATTCTGGATTCAAATTTCAGCTCTTCCATTTAGTGACAGTGTGACTAAAAAATTCATTTTCCTCTGAGTTTCAATGTCCTCATCTGAAAAATAGAAAGAATAACTGTGTTGGGCTCATAGAGTTGTTGTGAGGATTAATGGGATAACATATGTAAAGCACAACCTCAGTACCTTGAATGCATTAAGTAATGCATTATTGCTATTGTTATTATTATTTTAATATGGTGCTCAAAAAAAGGAAGTGTCCAATGACCTTTCCCCAAGTATTTCTGTAGCTTAGATTTCCTGGAAAGGAGAAAGGTGAATGTCTTTAGTAATTGCTACACTTGGACATGGTTCAGTCAACAAGTAACTCCTGAGGACCTAAGGAGCTATAACACAGTATTGCCCTGGAACACTGCTGAATCTGTACCTTGGTCTTCCCATTAGTCATGGTGCTATACACTTAGTAGGCTTCAGTAAATGTGGCTACAGGGAGATGTCAGAGTAAGCACTGCCGTAGCTCAGTTCAGAAATTTCTGCAGTGTCACCTGAGCCCTCCACCTCTACACCTCCCTACCACAGCATTTGCCAAGTGTATTGGCTCAGAGCCAGCAGCAGAAAAACCTGAAAGCCAAAGCCTTCTTCTTGAATCTAGGATGGATGTTCCTTTATAAGCCTTGAATGGCCTAACCACCAGAAAGGGGATGCCTTCCTCATGTTCTAGAGCTTAGCCTGTCTTCAGAGAATTACTAGAATTTCCCCATACCAGTTGGATAGTTGTTTGAGGAACTATGAAGGTAAGATGTTGGCAGCCAGCTTACCCACTGGTTAACATAGGCTCTAGGCTGCAACTGGAATAGACCAAATCTTAATTATTTCAAATAATTTAAATAGTGTATTTCATTCTTACAGCATTTCTCAAATGCCAAGCACAGTTTTAAACACTTTACATGTATTTACTTATTTAATACTCACAACAGCCCTGTAAAGTAAATGCTCATAAGAGGTCAGTGTCCCAGTTACTTTCCGTAGAGCTCAGCTGTTCAGCTTAGTCCCTGTCTCAGCTCATTTTAAGCTACTATAACAATATCTGAGACAAGATAATTTGTAAAGATCAGAAATATATTTCCTCGCAGTTCTAGAGGCTGGGAAGTCCAAGATCAAGGCATTGACATCTAGAGAGGTTGCAACACTCCATGGTGGAAGACAGAAAGGCAAAAGGGTCAAATGTGCCATTTTATAAATAAACCCTTTCCTGCAATTATAGCATCAATCCATTTATGAGGGTGGAGCCCTCATGGTTTAATCACCTC
Organism: Carlito syrichta; assembly: GCF_000164805.1. Classification (NCBI taxonomy): domain Eukaryota; kingdom Metazoa; phylum Chordata; class Mammalia; order Primates; family Tarsiidae; genus Carlito; species Carlito syrichta. The sequence continues at coordinate 362,640 of NW_007247478.1, forward strand.
TTAATGGTCCCACCTCTCTACTGTCACAATGGCAATTATATCTGAACATGAGTTTTAGATGAAACAAACATTCAAACTATAACAGTCCCTCAAAGAGTCAAATTCCCCTGATGTAGGAGATGTTGATGTAAATTCATATTCCTTTTCCAAATAGACTGTTCTATGTTTGTGAACTGAGGGCTGCCAAGATCAAAGTACACAAAACAGAATCAGGAGGTGTTACTGCCTGCTTGTGTAACTAAACCTGACTTGTACCCCATATATCTATAATTTTTTTAATTTTTATTTTTCTTCTTTGTGGGGTACAATTCAGAGTTAGGTTTACAAATGTTCATTATGCAGGTGCCCTTGTTGATGAGGTGTGCCCCCCGGCAGTTTCCCACTACTTCCAATCCCACCCCACTCCCCTGGAAGTTTCCCACTACTGCCAATCCCTTTCTTAAAGTATTTTGATAATTTAAAAAAAATTAGTAGTGGAAATGATTCGATGCCCTGGCACTAGCACTATTATACTGAGATACTATGTGTAGAGTAGATAATAACTGAGTAAAATACATTAATTATTTTCAGTAAATATTAATGTCAAATTACCCAATGGCTAAATAAGCAAAAAACATACATAAGTAAGAAGAGACTTTTCACTTCTGCTTTGCAGGCCCCAGGGCCCAAGAAACAGAGAAATAATTTTTTGTGTTCCTCTGTACCCTGAAATGAAAGCAGAGGAGGAAGTGATAACTCAGGAATAAGAAAGCATGATGCTTAAGGCAGCTGGGTAATGTGCGAAGGGAGGGGAACCCCACCAAAAAAAATTCCAATTATTTCTTGGGAGGCAGATTCCTTGTAGTACCCTCAGAATTTATTCCTCCAGACCAAATGGTCAACCAAAGTTTTTATCTCAAAGTTTTGAGAAGGTTGCATCACAATTTGGAAAAAAATTCCCGAGTTGTGACAAACAGGTGACTTGCTCTTTCACCATGGCATGCAACTGCCCACACTGCACTGAGTATTCAGTAGTTTTTGACCAAAAAATGGTGTGATCCCCATGCCACACCCTCCCTATTCACCTGATCATGACCTAAGCAACTTTCTTTGGTTTATCTGGATGAAAAAAGTCCTCAAAGGGAAATATTCGGTCAGTGTGGAAAAAGTGAAACAAACAATGGCAAAGGCACTCAAAGTCATCAAAATTGGTGAGTTCAAAAATTGTTTTGAGCTTTGGAAAAAGTATCTCGATAGATATATTGCATTTACTAAAGTTTTTATCTGGAAGTTTTGAAAAGGTTGCATCAAGATTTGTGGAAGAAACATCTCAAGTTGTGGCAAACAGGAGACTGGTTTTTTCACCATGACAATGCACCTGCATAGTGTGCCAAGTGTTTAGCAGTTTTTCACCAAAACCAGTATGACATCCATGTCCCATCCTCCCAATTGGGTGAACAGACCTGATCTTGTCCCACTGACTTTATTTTTTGTTTTCCTGGATGAAAAAAGTCCTCAAAGGAAAACATTTTGCCAATGTGGAAGAGGTGAAACAAAAAACCAGCAGAAGCACTAAAAGGCATTGACATTGATGAAACCACACTGAGATACCACCTAACTCTAATAAGGATAACCTTCATTAATAAATCAAAAACAGCAGATGCTGGCGAGGGTGCAGAGATGAAGGAATGCTTCTACATTGTTGATGGGAGTGCAAACTAGTTCAAGTTGTATGGAAAACAGTGTGGTGATTTTTAAAAGTACTAGAAATTGACCTTCCTAATACCTTAGCAATACCCCTCCTGGGAATATACTCAGAGGAACTCAAATCATCCTACAAAAAAGACACATGCACAATCATGTTTATTGCAACACTATTCACAATAACAAAAACATGGAACCAACCCTGCTGTTCATCGAAGGTGAAGTGGATAAAAAAAAATGTGGTACTTATACATGATGGTGTATTACTCAGCCATAAAGAAGGACACAATTTTGAAATTTGCAGCAAATTGGATAGACTTAGAGTCTATCATATCCAGTGCTCTGTCACAGAAACAAAGAACCAAATATCACGTTTCCACTCACAAGTGGGTCCTGATCATTCATCTCAATACTACAAGAGAGGGATTGGCAGTAGTGGGACACTGTGAGGAGAGGGGGACACATAACATCACTAAGAGTACCTGATCCTAAACCAGGAGAACCAGTTGGAGGCAAAAACTTCACCTGCATGTAGACTACGTATGTACCTAATCCTGACTTGTACTCCACATCTTCATAATAAAATAAAGTTTTTAAAAAATTGATGAGTTCAAAAAGTGTTTTGAGCCGTGGAAAAAGCATCTTGATAGTTGTATTGCATCAAACTGATAGCACTTTGAAGGTAACTGAAGTTTAAACACATGAGAATAACAATTTTTTATAAATAAATTACAGGCTTTTGGGGGGGTCCCCCAATGCATACAGGACAATAAAAGTGAAAGTTGGTTCTTGTCTATCAAGCGTGAAGAGATTCTTGCCCACTCCTTCTGCTCTCTGAGCTATTGAACATGAAGTTAGAGTGGCTTCAGGCCTCCTAGGATCTTGAATCTGGCCAGATACCCATTGTAAGCCTTGCCTTAATGCTATTTCCCAGAGAAGTGCTTCCGCAGGCAACTCAGCCCAGCCCTGAACTATTAGTTTCAGATGATCTGGGCAATGCAGATTTGTAATTCTTAAGCTAGTGGTTTAGTCTGATCCCCAGGAAAGAGCTTTGAATCCTGGTTTCAGTAAACATCTTCTCTCTAATCTGTAAGCTATTTATCAAATATGAATGCATTTTTTGAAATAAGTAACTAATTTCCCTGGTGTTTGTGTTCCAAAAATAATTGAAAGTGACAATACAAAGAATTACACATAGAGTAGAATCATCATAAAATAAATATAAAGTTGGAACTGCCCTTGGAGGCACACTCTCTCGTGCAGCTTTCTCTTTGAGGAGGCATGGATACTTCCATAGGCAGATCTGTGTTCCATTATTGATTAGCTTTTAGACTCTTGTTACATATTAGATTAGGATGGTTCTGTGGATAGAAAATGAATAATCCAACTATACATACAAATATCTTATGAAAGAACTTTTAAAATGTTTTCTTTTTTGGAAAGGAAACCTCATTTGGGCAAAATTTGAGAAAATGAGAGAATGCATTTAGCCTACGTTCTAGGTGACTTCCTATATTCTATTCTGTTTTGATTAGAATGTTCATATTTATCCAATTTGGCATGTAGGCCTGCATGAGTGTGTGTGTGTGTGTGTGTGTGTGTGTGTGTGTGTGTGTGTGATGTGTGCGCACACACATCAACCTCTTTGGACAGTAATTTGTTTTTTTGTTTGTTTGTTTTCTTGTTTTGGTGATTTTTTTTTGGAGTCGAAGTCTCACTCTGTCTCCCAGACTCACAGACTGGAGTGCAGTGGCTGCTCCCGGCCACTGCAGCCTCAACCTGCTGGGCTCCGGCGTTCCTTCTGCCTCAGCCTTCCAAGTAGCTGGAACTACAGGTGCGCACTATCACACCTAACTAATTTGGATTTATTGTAGAGATGAGGTCTCGCCAAGTTGCCTAGGCAGGTCTCGAACACATGAGTTCAGGCAACCCACTCACCTCGGCCTCCCAAAGCGCTGAGATTACAGGTTGAGCCACCGAGCCCAGCCTGGGCATTAATTTGAAACTAAGGCATTATAAAACGTTCCAAAAGAGAATAAATGATGTATGTTATGAGACTATTCCTTAGGATGAAGCCATTAAAACTCTAAAATTGATGTTTAAAAAGGGGTTCGGGCTCAAATTCTGACTTTAGCCAATAACATCTGACAGAACACTCTTATTCCTACTTCCTCTCTCTCTCTCTGCTGACCTTTCTTAGTTTCCTTTCCTGTTCATGTAAATGTATCTGACTCAAAAATGGCATGGACAAAGGACCAGTGAACCTTCGAATGTTGTGTTGGTTTCTAATGATTCAATGCCAAGACAACTCACTGGATATGGACCCATTTATCCAGACCACTTACTTGCCATCACTACAACTACAAAATCCTGGTTGCAACACTGATCTCTATTTTGCTCATTCAAGAATTTATTCCTACTGGTTAGAGAGACTATACTCCTTTATTCTGCCATTGCTGTCCTTCAATAGAGAAATAAGTATTTGTGGACTCGGCGACAAGATGGTGGCAGCATAGGAGGACTTGTGAGATTCTCCAAACGTGAGTTCCCAAAAAGACTCTTATCTTTCTTCCCCCATCCATCAGCCCACCACCAGCCATGCTGGTCTGAGGCCTGGGGACCTTCGGTTCCACCCAGGGCTGGATATCGTGGCCTCCTGCTGCTGCTGTTCCACCGCGTGTGTGAGAGTCTCAGGTCTCAGCTCAGCTCCCTCCCTGGCTACATCGTCTCTCTCCCAGCACACAGCACCAAGCTCAGGGAGGCCCAGGGCACCCACCCCTCAGAGACACTGGTCCCATTCCTGGCTGAAGTACCCTGTAGGGGGCCCAGGGCCACTCTCGCTGCTCACCACCTGCCCTTTGGAGCTTTGGAGCTCTGGAGATCTGGGCTCACCCTGGCTGAGGCACTCAGCGCGTAACCCAAAGCTTGGGGACTCAGACAAATGGAGAGAAACAGAACTGCAAAAACTGTCTCAGCCATTCTCCAAGCAGAGAATTCCATTGCCCTGCCCACCTATCAACAAACCCCACCTCGGTTCATAAGGTAATGTTGCTAAACAGGAGACAAAGCCCCACCCCTATGCTGAATCAGACAAAAGCAACCCCCAGGCAGTAGATTAAAAAAACAAACAAACAAGCCAGGCTCCCTGGCTCAGCCTGTAATCCCACGCCTTTGGGAGGCCGAGGTGAGTGGATTGCCTGAGCCCGTGGGTTCGAGACCTGCCTGGGCAGGTGAGACCTCATCTCTACAATAAATGAAAAAATCAGCCGGGTGTGGTAGTGCATGCTTGTAATTCCAGCTACTCGGAAGGCTGAGACAGAAGAATTGCTGGAACCCAGCAGGCGAGGTTGCGGTGGCTGGGAGCGGCCATTTCACTCCAGTCTGGGAGACCCAGTGAGACTCCAACTCAAAAAAAACAAAACAAAACAAAAACAAACAAACCCAAACTGCGAGTAAATCTAGCTGCCTGCAACAAAAAACAAAGGGGAGAGGCCAGAGATCAGAGCTGAAGTGACTTTAGCTTATTTTGACTTATAATTTTATCATTTTGACTGTTTATTCTGATCACTTTTGTTGTTTGCCTTCTGACTTACACTGTTTCATGATTTTATTGATCTGTCTCTGTGTAGCTATCAGTATTCTTTAGGGGATCTTTCTTACATGTTTTTTTCACTTCTTTCCAGCCTTGTGTCTCTTTCTCACCTGATAGTTGGTATGTATGTCTGTTTTCCCTCTCGCTCTTCTCTCTCTCTAACTTCCTGTTGACCCCCCCTTCCTCCATTATTTTTCTCTTTTATACCCCATTTTTAATCTAGGGACTAAGACTACATACTGCTGCACAGACACATTGTAAGGCAGAGGGAAATAGGTTCCAGTGTGCTCATACACCTGTTCATGGATGCTAGAATCAGCATATACATTCTGAACCATAGCTTCCCCCTCAATTAAACCTCAAAACTGAAAAAAGTACAGTCTGCAGCCCACACTCCAACCGCAAAAGAGAACAAAGGCAGAAGACCCTCATAAAGAAGAACAGGATATTGCAGAAGTGAAACAAAAGCAACCCTACCTTCCCTCAAAAATAGAAATAAAGAAGGGGAGGGAGGGGGAGAGAGAGAAAAATCTACACAAATGAAGAAAAACCAAAAGAAGAGTATGGGTCACTCCCAGACCTCTGGGAGGGCAGACACTGAGAAAACTGACTTCGGAATGCAAACAATGAAGAGCCCCCAGAATGAAGATTCTCAAACTACAAACCTAGATATCAAGACATTAATGGAGAGATTAAAAAGAATTGAGGAGACACAAGAAGAAACCAGGAAGGAGCTTATATCTGAGATAACAGTAATAAAGAATACTGTGAATGAAATAAATAACAAACTGATAAGCATGGAAAGCAGAATTACCCAAGCAGAAGATAGAATCTCAGAACTTGAGGACCAAAATATAGAACTAACCCAAACTCTTAAAAACACAGAAAATAAGCTCAAAAAGACAGAATAAAACCTTTAAGAGATAAGCAATTACTTCAAGAGACCAAACCTAAGAGTAATTGGCCTTTCTGAGGCAGAAAGAGAGACAGAGACCACACTGGAACAAACTTTCCATGAGATCACTCAAGAAAACTTCCCTTATCTAATCAGTGGTGCAAAAATTCAAACACAAGAGATTCAGAGAACCCCTGCAAGACAACAAATGAGAAGACCCACTCTTAGACACATAATAATTCTCCTAAACAAAGTAGGCATAAAAGAAAAAATCCTAAAGGCAGCAAGAGAAAAAGGCCAGATCACCTACCATGGAACACCAATCAGAATAGCAGCAGATTTATCTACAGAAACCCTGCAAGCTAGGAGAGCTAGGAGCCCTATCTTCAAAGTCCTAAAAGATAAGCAATTTCAACCAAGAATAACCTACCCAGCCAAGCTAAGCTTCATCAGCAAGGGAGAATTAAAATCTTTCCCAGATATCCAATCCCTAAGAAAGTATGCTGCCACCAAACCATCTCTACATGAAACACTTAAGAAAGTACTAAACACAGAAGAAAAGGAAAAAAGAACAACGTTCTTCAAAAGAGTACAGGAAAAAGAATAAAATATACATGAACCAACCCCAAAACCAAAAGAAAGACAAAAAGAAAACCAAGTGGAAGAACAACAACTCTATAAGAACTCTATGATAGGGAAGAACTCTCACATTTCAATAATTAGCCTGAATGTGAATGGACTAAATGCAC
>NW_007247478.1:369969-370242 GCF_000164805.1 Carlito syrichta
ACAAGAAATATCTATCCTAAACATATATACACCCAACATAGGTGTGCCAACTTTCATAAAACAACTTCTAGAAAAACTAAAGAAAGATATTGACTCTAACACCATCATAACTGGGGACTTTAACCCCACTCACAACCCCAGACAGATCATCAGGACAAAAATTCAGCAAAGAGATCCGGAACTTCAATGTGACTCTGGACCAAATGGATTTACTGATACCTACAGAACACTCCATCCAAAGACCACAGAATACACATTCTACTCATCACCTCA
>NW_007247478.1:370262-372535 GCF_000164805.1 Carlito syrichta
CCTAAGATTGACCACATAATTGGCCATAAATCAAGCATAAGCAAATTTAAAAGGACTGAAATTCTACCTTGCATCTTCTCGGACCACAGTGGAATAAAAATAAACATTAACACCAACAAGGTCTCCCCAAAACCCACAAAGACATGGACACTAAACAGCATGATGATAAACAACTCCTGGGTCAATGATGAAATCAAAACAGAGATCAAAAGATACCTGGAAACAAATGAAAATGAAGAAACATCTTACCAAAATCTCTGGGACGCCTTAAAAACTGTAGTAAGAGGGGAATTTATATCCCTACAAACACACATGAAGAAAATGGAAGGAACACAAATTAACAGCCTAACAAGCCACCTAAGGAAGCTGGAAAAGCAAGACCACAAAAACCCTAATTTCAACAGAAGAATCCAGATCACCAAAATAAAAGCCCAAATCCAGAACATAGAAGACAAAAAGATAATACAAAAAAAATCAATGAAACAAAAAGCTGGTTCTTCAAAAGGATAGGCAAGATTGATGGTCCCCTAGCTAGACTGACCAAGAAAAAATGAGGAAAAAAACCAAATAAGCACAATCAGAAACACAAAAGATGAAGTCACATCTGATCCTGAAGAAATACAAAAGATCATTAGAGACTACTACGTACACTTGTATGGAAACAAACTTGAAAACCAGAAGGAAATGGAGGACTTTCTGACATCACACAACCTACCTAGGTTGGAACAAGAAGAAATTGAGACCCTAAATAGAAAAATAACAATCAAGGAAATGAACTACATAATAAGAAAACTACCTACCAAAAAAAGCCCTGGTCCAAATGGCTTTCCAGCAGAATTCTACAAGACATTTAAGGATACCAATCCTACTGAAGGTATTCCAGGCAATTGAGAAAGATGGAACTCTCCCCAAATCATTTATGAAGCCAACATCACATTTATACCCAAGCCAAGTAAAGATCCAACAAAGAAAGAGAACTACAGGTCAGTATCTTTGACGAACATAGATACTAAAATTCTCAACAAGATCCTAGCAAACCAGATTCAACAATACATCTCAAAAATCATCCATCATGACCAAGCAGGCTTCATTCCTGGGATGCAAGGCTGGTTCAACATTCATAAAACCATAAATGTAGTTAAACACATCAGCAGATGTCAAAACAAAAACCACATGATTATATCATTAGATGCAGAAAAAGCTTTTGATAAAATCCAGCACCCCTTCTTGATAAAAACTCTTGAACATCTAGGCACACGAGGAACATAACTCAAAATAGTAAAAGTCATCTACGAGAAACCCACAGCCAGCATACTCCTAAACGGACAAAAATTGGAACCTTTTCCCCTGGAAACTGGAACAAGACAAGGATGCCCACGCTCACCCCTCCTGTTCAACATAGTATTGGAAGTCCTGGCTCAAGCAATCAGAGAAGAGAAGGCAATAAAGGGTATCCAAATAGGAAAAGAGGAAATCAAGTTCTCTCTCTTTGCAACGATATGATTGTGTACCTTGAGAACCCAAGATAATCTGTCAAAAACCTCCTTACACCTATAAAGGCCTTTGGCAAAGTCTCAGGATACAAAATAAATATGCAAAAGACAATCGCATTTCTTTACACCAATAATAAACAAACAGAAACCCAAATAAAAACCACAATTCCATTCACAATAGCCACAAAAAAAAAAGAAATACCTTGACATCTTCCTAACGAGAGACGTGAAAGACCTTTACAATGAAAACTACAAAACACTGCTCAAAGAAGTCAAGGATGATACAAAAAAAATGGAAAATTATCCCATGCTCATGGATTGGAAGAATCAACATTGTGAAGATGTCCATCTTACCTAAGGCAATCTACAAATTCAATGCAATACCCATCAAATTACCAGCAACATTGTTCTCAGACCTATTAAAAACAACACAGGAATTCATATGGAAACACAAACTTCCAAAAATAGCCAGAACAATCCTCAGCAAAAAAAAAAGCAGGTGGTATCACATTACCAGACTTCAAACTTTACTATAAAGCTACAATCATCAAAACAGTTTGGTGTTGGTATAGGAACAGGCATATAGATCAGTGGAATAGAATTGAAATTCCAGAACCAAACCTCAATTCCTCAACCAACTCATCTTTGACAAAGCCTCCACCACCTACCAATGGGGAAAGGAGAACCTGTTCGGTAAATGGTGCTGGGAAAACTGGCTGACCACATGCAGAAGATTGAAACAGGACCCCTACCTATCACCATACATAAAAATCAACTCTA